>NW_023331217.1:0-82065 GCF_011100685.1 Canis lupus familiaris | reverse complement strand
CGGATGGCCACGGCTGGAGCAGGAATCACATCAATCCCATGAGGGTCGGACAGGTCAGAGTGACACCCACTCTCGGGCTTTACATATTTCCAAATTCTATGCATTTCATTTGAGACAATTTGCAATTTGAAAACATACATAGTATGATGAACCCCAGATAATGACCCTGGTCCAGCCAGGTCTGCACTTACCACACAGCGCCACAGGGGCAGGGGTCACAGCAAACCCCAGACTGGTGTCGCCTTCAAGTAGACGGCTCCTTGTGCATCTTAGAGGAAGGGGATGCCCTGTGTCCGCAGGTCCCCCTACGCCATCCTGCTCATTCCCCACCCCCACATCATCCCCTATCATCATCCCCAATGGCATTCCACATAACACCATCCCCCTCAGCCACACAGCCCCACACAATCCAACCCACACTACCACCCCACACCATCCCCCCTACACCATCCCACACACTCCACCACCATCATGCCCCTGGTCCCACACCATCTACCCCACACCATCGGCCCCAGCAAACCCGGTACAGGTGCCCCCTGTAGGAAATGCTCAGCCTCCCGGGATTCTCTGGATACCCTGCTCCATCAGAAGACCGGGTGTCCAATAGAGCAACAGGGTTGGCAGGGAGGAGGGAAGGCTGGAGTCCCCCAACAGAGTGGGTGCAGGTGGGTGGTGGCAAAGACCCACTGTGCCCTGCATCTGCCACTCTCCCTCCTGGAGGGTGACACAACCTGCACAGGACAACAGCCCCTAACCCAGTGGGACCTGGCTGCCCTGGCACCAGGATCTGTGGGGCTGGGTTGATTTGGCCCCCGCCAGTCCAACACAAGACTAATAGGTTCCAGCTCCCCATGGCCCCGGCAGCCTGGATTCTGGCCCCACGCTGAGCGAGCATCTCACAGCTTGATGTGGCCTCCTGGCCCTGGGCGTGACCCACATATCCAGGTCGCTGACCTAGGGCAGCCCTGGGATCCTGGTACATCCCAGGGTGGGAGAGCAGAGGTACCGGTGGGCACCACCGCACCCACACCAGGAGGAAGCTCCCCAGATACTGGGGCCCCAGGGGGCCTGAGGCGGGTCCAGCTGCTCTGTGGAACCCAGGACAGGAGCCCATGAGCTGCAGGTCCAGTTCAGCTCTGCTGTCCTCAGAACAGTCTCTCAGGCTGAAAAAACTCAGGACACACGCCCCCACACGGAGTCCACACATGCTCCCAGGTGGGGGACTCCAGCACTTGACCCGTCAACCCATGTGATTCTTGTCCCTCCCGTAAAGACAGAAAGGTCTCATCCCCCAGGTGGAAAAGCGCGCACCCACAGCTCTGAGCCCATTTACTGTAGATAGTCAATAAAGGTTGTGCACAACCAGCCCTTTTCTTTGTCTCCCAGAAACTCTGTGCACGGGGCATCGAGGAGACCCACAGAGGAGGACGAGGGAGTATCACCCAGGCCCAAACAGCCCCTGCAGGGGCACCACAAAGCACACACAGCTGACGTCCCCCACGTGCCTTCCAGGGGCGGCCAGTCGCCAGGGTCAGGACCCCACAGGACTATACTGGGACTCAGCCTGTGCCCCATGGGCCAGAATGGGCTAGGACAGAGTGACAGCCAGGGAACTTCAGGTCACCAGGGTCTGTGCAAAGCGACCTGGGAGGTCTGTGCTCCCTCTGTCCAGGAGGGTGGGGCTGGCCCTGTTCCGGGGCACGTACTACCCTCCCCGAATCCCCATGCCAGTGTGCCTGTGGCACAGAGGGCCTGTGGGGCACTCAGCGTGGCCCTGGAAGGGATGTCAGGACAGCAGGCCCTTGTGTTGTGCCCAAGACTGCGAATCTGAGAAACCACCAAGGAGCCGAGACCGGTGGAAACTCCGAGGGTTTCTCTACAAGCTGGAGCTTGGGTCCAAGTGCACCTGACACAGCGGAGCAGGGACTTGGACCCCGAGACCAAGAGGCATAGCAGCTTTATAGGGTCAGTGGACCGTGGGATATGCAGAAATGTGCAGTCATGTCGGTCCACACGCAGGTGGCTGATTGAATTGAATTACAACTTACCCTATAGTATCCACTTGAGCTGGCCTATTACTTTTGTCAGAATCGGTGCGCAGTTTTGGGGACAAAAAGTAGGGTTACATTGTTATGAGCCAATTTCCCATTTGGTGTGCCCAGCAGCTTGACTTGGGTGGGGCAGCGCCTTAAGCCATAAGCTGCTCATGTGGGGGTCATAGGGAAGGTGGCGGGTATAGCACAAAATGGAATCAGTCCTGCTCTGCTTGTCCAGGGGTAGGGGATTTTGTTAAATTTCCTGTGTCCCCAACTTGCAGCTCACGCACCTGGGCAACGCTCACCAGGCAGATTCAGCGTGCACACCTTGAGGTGCTGGATCTATCACAGCAGCGTGTGGAGGACACCCTCCTCGCTCTAGTGAGTAGGGGCTGGGTGAGCATGGGGCTCGGCCTGAGCCAGGCAGCACAGGGGACTGAGGAACCCCAGCCCCCGTCCCCACCCCGACCTCCACACACAGGCAGCCTCAGGGCCCACGCCATGGGCACCCGGCTCCTCAGGAGCTCCCCCCAGGGCGGCCCGGAGGACTGACTCCCTTCTGGAGAGGCATCCAGGAGAAGAGAAGCAGCCAGCGCTTGGCAAGACCCACTGCCGGACATGGGAATGTGGCCGAGCAGACCTTCCAACTCAGCTGACCCTCTGGCTGAAATTCACTACAGGAGCGAGCCCCCGGGTCAGCCAGGAGAGCCCAGCTACCCACCCAGCATCAGCACCACAAATGATGTTTTACCAACCATTTCGGGCATTTGGGTGACCCAGCCAGAGAATCCGATAGCTGCACGTAGTAGCTTCATGTGATACACACACACACCCCACAACCAACAAAGTCAGAATCCCCTCAATGTTGTCCAACAGCACCTGGATGGTTACATACACGACGCCGTGTTTCCCAAAAGGATACCTGGAAGACGCTATCAACCATGACTCCAGAGGTGCTGGAGGCACGGAGATGTGCCTGCTGTGTTCCAAAAAGGAGCACAGAGGGGCAGGAAGCATCCTACGGAGGGGGGTGCCCCTCCTAGGAAAGGACACCAGGTCCCTGTGAAGGCTACGGATGGTGAAATCTTTCCTCCTCTCTTTCAGCTTCTGCTTTTCCTACTAAATGCCATTTTCTTCAATCATAATAACAAAAATTTATTTTATGTTTTTAAATATCTTTTTATTGGAGTCCAATTTGTATGAATTCTTTCTTCAGCAAGGGTGTCATTCAGGATAGAGAGAAAGATTTTCCTAGAAAGGCAAAGTATAAAGGAGTTCATGACCGCTAAACCAGTCCAGTAAGGAATGTTAAGAGGGACTCTTCTAGTGGGGGAGAAAAAGAGACCAAAAGCAACAAAGACTAGAAAGGCCCAGAGAACGTCACCAGAAACACCAACTCTACCGGTAACACAAAGGCACAAAGTTCATATCTTTGAATAATCACTCTGAATGCTGATACTAAATGCTCCAATCAAAAGATATAGGGTATCAGAGTGCCTTAAAAACAGGATCCACGATGCCTGGGTGGCTCAGGGGTTGAGCCTCTGCCTTTGACTCAGGGTGTGATATCAGAGTCTGGGATCGAGTCCCATATTGGGCTGCTGGTCGGGAGCCTGCTTCTCTCTTGGCCTAATTTTCTGCCCCCCCCATCTCTCTCTCTCATGCTCTCAAAAATAAAATTGTTATTAAAAAAACAATGTCCGGGGGATCCCTGGGTGGCGCATCGGTTTAGCGCCTGCCTTTGGCCCAGGGCGCAATCCTGGAGACCCGGGATCAGGTCCCATGTCGGGCTCCCGGTGCATGGAGCCTGCTTCTCCCTCTGCCTGTGTCTCTGCCTCTCTCTCTCTCTCTCTCTCTCTGTGTGACTATCATAAATAAATAAATTAAAAAAAATACAAGGTCCGTCGGTAAGCTGCCTACTAGATGCTCACCTTAGACCTATAGACAACAGCAGATTGAAAGTCAGGGGATGGAAAATCAGCTATCACGCTAATGGTTATGAAAAGAAAGCTAGAGGACCAATACTTATATTAGACAAACTAGATTTGAAACCAAACCCTGGGATTCCCCTGGAGGCTCAGTGGTTGAGCATCTGCCTTCAGCTCAAGGTGTGTTCCTGGGATCCCAGGATTGAGTCCCACATCGGCATCCATTTGGGGAACCTCTCTCCCTCTGCCTATGTTTCTGCCTCTGCTTCTCTTTGTATCTCTCATGAATAAATAAATAAAGAATTCAATCTCAAAAAATAAAGAACAAATACTGTAAGAAGTGATGAAGAAGGGCATTATTTCATAGTTAAAAAGACTATCAGGATCAAACAACTAAATATTTATGCTGCCAACATGGGAGTACCTAAATATGGAAATCAAATACCAATAAACGTACAGGAACTCACTGATAATAATACAATGACAGGGGATTTTAACACCTACTCACTTATGGCAATTGTCCAATCATCTATGCAGAAAATCAACAGGGGAACAATAGCCTTGACACACTGGACCACAGGGACTCAACAGATATAGTCTGAACATTTCTTCTTAAAGCAAAATACACATTCCTTTCAAGTGCACATGGGACATTCTCCAGAACAGATCATATCATGGGCCACAAATCAGCCATCAACAGGTACAACAGGTACAATAAGGTTGATATCACACCCTGTACATTTTAACACGAGCTATGAAACACGAAGTCGACAGTAAGAAAAAAATTTGGACAGACCAAAAATACATGGAGATTATGAACATCATACTAGAGAATGAAGGGAGCAACCAGGTAATTAAAGAGGAAATTTAAAACAAATGAAAATGAAAACATGTTTCTTCAAACCTCTGGGATGTAGCAAAGGCAGTCCAAAGAGGGAAGTACATAGCAATACAGGCCTATCTCAGGAAACAAGAAGGATCTAATACACAACCTAACCTTACACGTAAATGAGCAGGAAAAGGAATTGGAAACAAAGCCTAAAGCCTACATAAGAAGGGAAAAAATAAAGATGAGAGCAGAAATAAACAATACAGAAATAAAAAAAAAACAGTAGAATGGAATAACGAAACTAAGAGCTGGTCCTTCAAGATAATTAATAAAAAAGGGATCCCTGGGTGGCGCAGCGGTTTGGCGCCTGCCTTTGGCCCAGGGCACGATCCTGGAGATCTGGGATCGAATCCCACGTCGGGCACCCGGTGCATGGAGCCTGCTTCTCCCTCTGCCTGTGTCTCTAGCTCTCTCTCTCTCTCTCTCTCTCTCTGTGACTATCATAAATAAAAAAAAATAATTAATAAAATGGATCAAGCTCTAGCCAGCCTTATGACGAGAAAAGAGAAAAGACCTAAATAAATAAAATCACAAATGAGAGAAGAGTGATCACAATGAACAGCAGAAAAATAAGACAATCATAAGGGAATACTAAGAAAGATTATATGCTAACAAATAGGGAGAGCTGGAAGAAATGGACAAATCCCTAGAAAAGTGCAAACAAGCAAAACTGATATAGGAAAAAATAGAAAATGTGAACAGACCTATAACTAGCAAAGGAATTGAATCAGAAAGGCACCTGGGTGCCTCAGTGGTTGAACATATGCTTTTGCTCAGGTCATGATCCCGGGGTCCTCGGGAATCAAGTCCCACATCAGGCTCCCTGCATGGAGCCTCATTTTCCCTGTGACTATAGACCTATGCATCTCTGTGTCTCTCATGAATACATAAATAAAATCTTTAAAAAAGAAAAAAGATAAAAAGTTGAGAAAGGACGCAAATAAAATCACAAATGAGAAAAGAGAAATAACCACCAACACTAGAGAAATACAAAAAATTATAAGAGAATATGATGAAAAATTATATGCCAGCAACCTAGAACCTGGAAGAAATAGATAGATTCCTAGAAATATATAACATAGCAAAAATGAAAAATGAAGAAATAAGAAATTTGAACAGATAGTTAACCAGCAAAGAAATTGAATCGCAATCAGGGTTCTCCCAACAGGAGATGCTTAGATCAATAGAACAGAATGGAAAGCCAAAACAAGATACGAACATGTATCTATGACCCATAATGGACAACAAGGCAGGAAGGAATATCTAATGGCACAAAGACAGTCTCTTCAACAAACCCTAACCCTGACCCCAGGATAAGAACAAATGGTGTTGGGAAAACCAGGCAGCCAAATGCAGAAGAAGGAAACTGGACCACTTTCTTACACCATATATATAAAAAATAAATTCAAAATGAATGAAAGACCTAAATGTGAGACCTGAAATCATAAAAAGAAGAAAAGATAGGCAGCAACGTCTTTGACATTGGCCATTGGATCTTCTTTGTAGATATGCCTCTGAGGTGAGGGAAACAAAAGCAAACATCCTATTGGGACTTCATCAAATTGAAAAGTTTCTGCAAAGTGAAGGAAACAACCAAAGCTAAAAGGCAACATACAGGAGGAGGGGCAAGATGGCAGAAGAGTGTGATCCCCAAGTGATCTGTCCCCACCAAATTACCTAGATAACATTCACAACATCCTGAAAATCTAGGAATTCGGCCTGGGATTTAAACAGAGAACAGATCAAATGCTACAGTGAGAAAAGTTCACGCTTCTATCAAGGTAGGAATATGGGAAAAAGAAATAAAGAAACAAAAGGCATCGAAGGGGGAGGGGCCCCATGAGGAGCCAGGCTAAGGCCAGGCCAAGTGCCTCCCGGTCAGGAGAGCTCTGTCCCAGAGAAGCAGGATCTGCACCAATCTTCCGGGGCGGAATGGCGTTTGCAGGGATTCAGAGCAGGACCCCAGGAGGGCGGTGATACCCACGGGCTCCCTGGGACACTAACAGACACCTGCACTCCCAGGAGAGTGCACCAAGCTCCCCAAGGGCTGCAGGGCACATGCACTGACTTGGGAGCAGCTCAGAAGGGCTCGGTCAGGGCTCTGCGTGGAGGGGGTTGCATGCCCCGGGAGCAGCTTGGCGGCGGTGCCTCTGGCAGAAGAAGGGGCTCCGTGCAGAGGGGGCTGTGCAGCTCTGGGAGCAACTCGGAGGTGCTCAGGCAGTGGCACCCTGAGGGGGCTGCATGACCAGGAGCAGCTCAGAAGGGCTAGGCGGCAGCTCTGGGGAGAGATGGCTGGGCGGCCAGGAGAGCGAATCCAACAGCACAGGCCCCAGAGCACAGGGCGCCAGGACACAGCCCAGGATTTGGCCTCCCCTGGGACAGGCAGAGGCCCGGATGGCCCAGAACAACAAGGATGCTCCTGCCCAGAGCTGAGCAGATCAGCGGCCCCACCCCAGAGCCTCCAGGACCTGCAGATGGACTGCTCTGGAGTTACTGTGGGTGCTGAATACAGGTTTCCAGAGCTGGCCACTGCCACTGGGGTTGTTCCTCCTAGGGCTTCACAGGATAAACTACCCTCACTGAGCCCTGCACCAGGCAGGGGACAGAGCAGCTCCCCCAAGTGCTAACACCTGAAAATCAGCACAACAGGCCCCTCCCCTAGAAGACCAGCTAGACGGACAAGTTCCAGGGGAAGTCAAGGGACGTTAAGTATACAGAATCAGAATATACTCCCCCATGTTTTTTTTTATTTCTGATTGCTTCCCCCACCCTTTTCCTCCCCTTTCTTTCTATTTCTTTCTCTTATTATTCCCTTTTTTCTTCTTTCTTCCTTTATTCTTTTTTCTTTTTCTCTTTTCTTTCCTTCTCTCCTCTCTTTTTCTCCTTTTCCCAATACAATTTGTTTTTAGCCACTCTGCACTGAGCAAAATGACTAGAAGGAAAACCTCACCTCAAAAGAAAGAATCAGAAACAGTCCTCTCTCCCACAGAGTTTCAAAATCTGATTTACAATTCAATGTCAGAAAGCCAATTCAGAAGCACGATTATACAGCTACTGGTGGTTCTAGAAAAAAGCATAAAGGACTCAAAAGACTTCATGGCTGCAGAATTTAGATCCAATCAGGCCGAAATTAAAAATCAATTGAATGAGATGCAATCCAAACTAGAAGTCCTAACGATGAGGGTTAACGAGGTGGAAGAACGAGTGAGTGATATAGAAGACAAGTTGATGGCAAAGAGAGAAACTGAGGTAAAAAGAGACAGACAATTAAAAGACAAGGAAAACAGATTAAGGGAAATAAACGACAGCCTGAAGAAGAAAAACCTACATGTAATTAGGGTGCCCGAGGGCACCAAAATCGACAGAGGACCAGAATAAGTATTTGAACAAATCCTAGCTGAAAACTTTCCTAATCTGGGAAGGGAAACAGGCATTCAGATCCAGGAAATAGAGAGATCCCCCCCCCAAAATCAATAAAAACAATCAAAACCTTGACATTTAATAGTGAAGCTTGCAAATTCCAAAGGTAAAGAGAAAATCCTTAAAGCAGCAAGAAACAAGAAATCCCTGACCTTTATGGGGAGGAGCATTAAGGTAACAGCAGACGTCTCTACAGCGACCTGGCAGGCCAGAAAGGTCTGGCAGGATATATTCAGGTCCTTAATGAGACGACCATGCAACCAAGAATACTTTATCCAGCAAGGCTCTCATTCAAAATGGAAGGAGAGATAAAGAGCTTCCAAGACGGGCAGGAACTGAAAGAATATGTGACCTCCAAACCAGCTCTGCAAGAAATTTTAAGGGGTACTCTTAAAATTTCCCTTTAAGAAGAAGTTCAGTGGAACAATCCACAAAAACAAGGACTGAATAGATATCATGATGACACTAAACTCATATCTGTCGATTAGTAACTCTGAATGTGAACGGGCTTAATGACCACATCAAAAGGCGCAGGGTTTCAGACTGGATAAAAAAGCAGGATCCATCTCTTTGCTGTCTACAAGAGACTCAGTTTAGACTGAAGGACACCTACAATCTGAAAATAATGGGTTGGAGAACCATTTACCATTTACCATTTAAAAGGTCCTCATAGGAAAGCAGGGGTAGCCATCCTTATATCAGGTAAACTAAAATTTACCCCGAAGACTGTAGTGAGAGATGAAGACGGACACTAAATCATACTTAAAGGATCTATCCAACAAGAGGACTTAACAATCCTCAATATATATGCCCCGAATGTCGGAGCTGCCAAATATTTAAACATATTAATAATGAAAGTGAAGAAATACTTAGATAATTATTATCTTATACTTGGTGACTTCAATCTAGGTCTTTCTACCCTCGATAGGTCTTCTAAGCACAACATCACCAAAGAAACGAGAGCTTTAAATGATACACTGGAGCAAATAAATTTCACAGATATCTACAGAACTTTACATCCAAACTGAACTGAATACACATTCTTCTCAAGTGCACATGGAACTTTCTCCAGAATAGACCATATACTGGGTCACAAATCGCGTCTCAACCGATATCAAAAGATTCAGATCGTCCCCTGCATATTCTCAGACCATAATGTCTTAAAATTAGAACTAAATCACAACAAGAAGTTTGGAAGGACTTCTAACACGTGGAGGTTAAGGACCATCGTGCTAAAAGATGAAAGGGTCAACCAGGAAATTGAGGAAGAATTCAAAAGATTCATGGAAACTAATTGGAATGAAGATACAAACGTTCAAAATCTTTTGCATGCAGCAAAAGCAGTCCTAAGGGGGAAATACATCACAATAGAAGCATCCATTCAAAAACTGGAAAGAACTCAAATACAAAAGCTAACCTTACTCATAAAGGAGCTAGAGAAAAAAAAAAGCAGCTAGATCCTACACCCAACAGTATAAGAGAGTTAATTAAAATTCGAGCAGACCTCAAGGAAATCGAGACCAGAAGAAATGTGGAACAGATCAACAAAACCAGAAGTTGGTTCTTTGAAAGAATGAATAACATACATAAACCATTAGCCAGACTTATTAAAAAGAATAGAGAGAAGACTCAAATTAATAAAATCATGAACGAGAAAGGAGAGATCACTACCAACTCCAAGGAAATACAAACGATTCTAAAAACATATTATGAACAGCTATACGGAAATAAATTAGGCAATCTAGAAGAAATGGACGCATTCCTGGAAAGCCACAAACTACCAAAACTGGAACAGGAAGACATAGAAAACCTAAACAGGCCAATACGCAGGGAGGAAATTGAAGCAGTCATCAAAAACTTCCCAAGTCAGAAAAGTCCAGGGCCAGATGGCTTCCCAGGGGAATTCTACCAAACATTTAAAGAAGAAACCATACCTCTCTTACTAAAGCTGTTTGGAAAGAAAGAAAGAAAAAGATGGAGTACTTCCAAATTAGTTCTATGAAGCCAGCATCACCTTAATTACAAAAACAGACAAAGACCCCACCAAAGAGGAGAATTACAGACCAATAGCCGTGATCAACATGGATGCAAAAATTCTCAACAAGATACTGGCCAAGAGGATCCAACAATACATTAAGAAAATTTTTCACCATGAAAAAGTAGGATTTATCCCCGGGACACAAGGCTGGTTCAACACTCGTAAAACAATCAATGTGATTCATCATATCAGCAAGAGAAAAACCAAGAACCATATGATCCTCTCATTAGATGCAGAGAAAGCATTTGACAAAATAGAGCATCCATTCCTGATCAAAACACTTCAGTGCGTAGGGATAGAGAGAACATTCCTCGACATCTTAAAAGCCATCTACGAAAGGCCCACAGCAAATATCATTCTCAGTGGGGCAGCACTGGGAGCCTTTCCCCTAAGATCAGCAACAAGACAGGGATGTCGACTCTCACCACTGCTATTCAATGCAGTATTGGAAGTCCTAGCCTCAGCAATCAGACAACAAAAAGACATTAAAGGCATTCAAATTGGCAAAGAAGTCAAACTCTCCTTCACCGATGACATGACACTCTACCTAGAAAACCCAAACCCCTCCCCCCTCAAGATTGCTAGAAATCATACAGCAATTTGGTAGCGTTGCAGGATACAAAATCACTGCCCAGAAATCAATGGCATTTCTATACAATAAAAATGAGACTGAAGAAAGAGAAATTAAGAAGTCAATCTCATTTACAATTGCACCCAAAGCATAAGATACCTAGGAATGAACCTAACCAAGGAGGTAAATGAGGTATACCCTAAAAACTATAGAAAACTTCTGAAAGAAATTGGGGAAGACACAAAGAGATGGAAAAATATTCCATGCTCATGGATTGGCAGAATTAATGTTGTGAAAATGTCAATGTTACCCAGGCAATGTACACGTTTAATGCAATCCCTATCAAAATACCATAGACTTTCTTCAGAGAGTTAGAACAAATTATTTTAAGATTTGTGTGGAATCAGAGAAGACCCCGAATAGCCAGGGGGATTTTAAAAAACAAAACCATATCTAGAGGCATCACAATGCCAGATTTCAGGTTGTACTACAAACTGTGGTCATCAAGACAGTGTGGTACTGGCACAAAAACACACATAGATCAATGGAACAGAATAGAGATCCCAGAAGTGGACCTTGAACTTTATGGTCAACTAATATTCGATAAAGGAGGAAAGACTATCCATTGGAAGAAAGACAGTCTCTTCAATAGATGGTGCTGGGAAAATTGGACATCCACCTTCAGAAGAATGAAACTAGACCACTCTCTTTCACCATACACAAAGATAAACTCAAAATGGATGAAAGATCTTTTTTTTTTTTTTTTTTTTTTTTTTTTTTTTTTTGGATGAAAGATCTAAATGTGAGACAAGAGTCCATCAAAATCCTAGAGGAGAACACAGTTAAAACCCATTTTGAACATGGCCACAGCAAATTTTTGCAAGGTACATCCATGAAGACAAAAGAAACAAAAGCAAAAATGAACTATTGTGACTTCATCAAGATAAGAAGCTTTTGCACAGCAAAGAATACAGTCAACAAAACTAAAAACAACCTTCAGCATGGGAAAGATATATGCAAAAGACGTATCAGATAAAGGGCTAGTTTCCAAGATCTATAAAGAACTTCTTAAAATCAACACCAAAGAGACAAACAATCCAGTCATGAAATGGGCAAAAGACATGAAGAGAAATCTCACAGAGGAAGACATTGACATGGCCAACATCCACATGAAAAAATGCTCTGCATCACTTGCCATTAGGGAAATACAAATCAAAACAACAATGAGATACCACGTCACATCAGTGAGAATGGAGAAAATTAACAAGGCAGGAAACCGCAAATGTTGGAGAGGATGCGGAGAAAAGGGAACTCTCTTACACTGTGGGTGGGAATGTGAACTGGTGCAGCCACTGTGGAAAACTGTGTGGAGGTTCCTCAAAGAGTTAAAAATAGACCTGCCCTATGACCCAGCAATTGCAGTGTTGGGGATTTACCCCAAATATTCAGATGCAATTCAACGCAGGGACACCTGCTCCCCGATGTTTATAGCAGAATGTCCACAATACCCAAACAGCAGACGGAGCCATGGAGTCCATCGAAAGATGAATATAGGGATCCCTGGGTGGCGCAGCAGTTTAGCGCCTGCCTTTGGCCCGGGGCGTGATCCTGGAGACCCAGGATCGAATCCCACGTCGGGCTCCCGGTGCATGGAGCCTGCTTCTCCCTCTGCCTGTGTCTCTGCTTCTCTCTCTCTCTCTGTGACTATCATAAATAAATAAAAAAAAAGAAACAAGAAGTCTCCAATACACAACACAACCCTACACCTAAAGGAGCTGGAAAAGGAATAGGAAACAAAGCCTAAAGCCTGCAGAAGGGAAATAATAAAGATGAGAGCAGAAAGAAACGATACAGAAACAACAAAAGAGAAGTGAATAACGAAACTAAGAGGTGATTCCTCAAAATAATTAATAAAATGGATCAAGCCCTAGCCAGCCTTATCAACGAGAAAAGAGAAAAGAACTAAATAAATAAAATCACAAATGAGAGAAGAGAGATCACAATCAACACCAGAAAAATAAGACAATTATAAGGGAATACTATGAAAGATTATACGTTAACAAACTGGAAGACCTGCAAGTAATGGACAAATCCCTAGAAATGCGCAGACGAGCAAAACTGAAATAGGAAGAAAAAGAAAATGTGAACAGACTCATAAGTAGCAAAGGAATTTAATCAGCAAGGCACCTGAGTGCCTCAGTGGTTGAGCATCTGCTTTGGCTCAGGTCATGATCCCGGGGTCCTGGCGGAACACGTCCCACATCAGGCTCCCTGCATGGAGCCTCAGTTTTCCCCTGCCTATACCTCTGCCTCTCTGTGTCTCGCATGAATCCATAAATAAAATCTTTAAAAAAGAAAAAAGATAAAAAGATGAGAAAGGACCCAAATAAAATCACAAATGAGAAAAGAGAAATAAGAACCAACACTATAGAAATACAAACGTTTATAAGAGAACATTATGAAAAATTATATCCCAGCAAACTAGAACCTGGAAGAAATAGATCAATTCCTGGAAATATATAACATAGCAAAAATGAAAAAGGAAGAAATAAGAAACTTGAACAGACAGATAACCAGCAAAGAAATTGAATCAACCCTCAAGAATCTCCCAACATGAGACGCTTAGATCAATAGAACAGATTGGAATTCCAAAACAAGATACAAATTTGTAACTCTATGATTCATTAATCCACAACAAGGCAGGAAGGAATATACAATGGCACAAAGACAGTCTCTTCAACAAACCCTAACCCTGACCCCAGGATAAGATCAAATGGTGTTGGGAAACCAGGCAGCCACATGCAGAAGAATAAAACTGGACCACTTTCTTACACTATATATATAAAATATAAATTCAAAATGGATGAAAGACCTAAATGTGAGACCTGAAACCATACAAAGAAGAAAAGATAGGCAACAAAGTCTTTGACATTGGCCATTGGATATTCTTTCTTGATATGCCTCTGAGTTGAGGGAAACAAGAGCAAAAATACTATTGGGGCTTCATCAAATTCAAAAGCTTCTGCAAAGTGATAGGAAAAACCAACGCTAAAAGGCAACATACAAAATGAAAGGAGATATTTGTAAACAACACAACCAATAAAGAGTTATTATGCAAAATACGTTGAGCAAATATAAATCTCAGCATCCTAAACACAAATTATCCAACTGCAGATGGGCTGAAGACATGAATGGACTTTGTCTCTGACAAGACATCCAATGGCCACCAGACACACGGAAAGACACTCTGCATCACCCATCATCAGGGAAATTCAAATTAAAACCACAATAAGATGTCACCTGACAGCCATCAGAATGGCTAAAATTGATAACAGAAGAAACAACAGGTGTTGTTGAAGCTATGGAGAAGTGGGAGCCACTTACACTCCTGGTGGGCATGCGAACAGGTGCAACCACTGTGGAAAACACTGTGGAGGGTCCTCGAGAAGTTAAAAATAGGGGATCCCTGGGTGCCGCAGTGGTTTGGAACCTGCCTTTGGCCCATGTCGTGATCCTGGAGACCCGGGATCAAATTCCACGCTGGACTTTCAGTCCATGAAGCCTGCTTCTCCCTCTGCTTGTGTCTCTGCCTCTCTCTCTGTGACTATCATAAAAAAAATAAAAAAGAAGTTAAAAATACAGCTACCCTATGATTCCAAAATTGCAGAGCTAGGTATTTACCCTGAGGATACAAAACTCGTTTAGTAGTTTCGATGAGGGACACGCAGCCCAGTGTTTGTAGCAGCATTATCAACAAGAGCCAAACTGTGGATACAGGCCACATGTCCATCAACGGTGAATGGGCAGAGACGATGTGGTAAATATACCCACTGCGACATCACTGGGTCAACAGAAGAGATGAAATGAAGCCATTTACAATGACGTGGGAGAAGTGGAAAGGACTTATGCTAAATGAACTCAGTCAGTCAGAGTAAGACAGATACTAAATACCATACAATTGCATTCACATGTGAATTTTAAGAAACCAAACAAACTGGCAAAGGGGCAGATGGGGGGATGAGAGAAGCAAACAAAAAAACACACTCTTAACCACAGAGAATAAACTAATAAATACCAGAGGAAGGTGGGGGGGATGGGGAATCAGGGGATGGGGAATGGGGATAGTGGAGGGCACCTATGACCAGTACCAGGCGTTGTATCCAAGGGTTGAATCACTATGTGGTAAACCTGAAACTATATCATAATGTGTTTACAAACAAGAATTCAAGTAAATCTTTAAAATAATAATTAGTAGTATTGATGAAACATGTGCGCACTAGGGCCTGTTAGCATCGGAAATGTCTCATTGAAACAGAGCCCAACACCCTGCTTCCCAAGAAATACTTAAGGACAAGGAATTGGAGCCCGCAGACCGCAAAATGAAATGTGGACTGGACCTTAGCAAGTCCTGAAAAACTCACTCAACCCTCTTCTACTATAGGCGGGATCGCGGGCTGGTGCAGCCGCCCTGGAAACAGTGTGGAGGCTCCTCAGGAAGTTACAAATAGAGCCGTCCTGCTACCAGTAGGTGAATGGCCTGGAGCTGACTCCGAATATATAGATGCAGTGAGACTCGGGACACCTGGACCCCAATGTCCACAACAGCCGGGTCCACAATAGCCAGACAGTGTGAAGTATCTCGGTGCCCTCAGGCAGATGATGGATAAAGAGGATGGGAGATAGATGATGGTCATAGAGAGAGGAATGGCACCTAGCTATCAAAGAGAAGGAAATCTTGCCATTTGCAATGATGTGGATAGAACTAGAGAAATCAAGTTAAGTGAAATAAGTCAGTCGGGAAAGAGAATGACCGTGTGGTGTCATTCATAGGTGGAATTAAAGAAGCAAAGCAGATGAACATCTGTGAAGGAAGGAAATCAAATAACATGAAAACAGATGGAGGAAATACAGACACTTAATGATAGGAAACAAACTGAGGGTGCTGGAGGGTAGGGGACAGGAGAGGGGATCACAGGGGACCGGCATGAAGGAGGGCACGTGATGTCATGTGCACTGCTGTTATCTGCAACTGGTGAATCCCTAAATTCTTCCTCTGAAAGTATAATACACTATACGTTAATTAATTGGGTTTAAATTAAATTAAGTTAAAAAAATCAGTTGTGTCAGAGCACAATTCCTTCTGGACTCTCTGTTCTGCTCCTTCAGCTTATGTCAGGACCACCACCCTTGAGTCTGGTTTGTTTAAGGAGGCTCCACGCCTTGTCCATGGCCCAGCCCAGGGCTAGAACTCACAACCCCGAGATCAGGACTGGAGGTGAGGTCAGGTGTCGAATGCTTATCTGACAGAGCCAGCCGGGGCCCGAGAACATCACTGCTATATCCTGTGTCTCTGTGACATCGTTTGAAATAGGGAAGTGCCATGTCCCGCTCTGTCCTGCTTCTCCAATACTAATTTGCTATCCGGGGTCATTTGTGGGGGCGGATGGATGTTATGGGTTTTTCTTTTCCTATTTCTAAGATCTGCCACCATGATTTTGATATGAATGACATTGAAACTGAGGGTGGCTTCTGGAACTGCGGACATTTTCACAAGATGAGGCTCCCACCCCACGAGCCCAGGAAGGCCTCCCAGAGACTGGTATGGCTCACTGCACAAGTCTTGTGCTCCTTTGGTTCTGTCTCATTATTTGTTCTCTGTGATGCTCCTGAGAAGGGAGTCACGTCCTTCATTTCCTTCCTGAGTGCTCATTTCCGGGACACAGCAAGGCTACTCTGCTATGTAGGGTCAGTTTGTGTCCCCTGACTTTACTGAACTCACTCCTTAGTTCTAACAGGCTTGGTGGAGGCTCTCGAGTTTCGTGTTTCTAGTACCACGTCTTCAGCATATAGGGACAGTGTGAGTTCCCCTTCCAGTTGTGGAACCTTTGCTGTTTACAGCTTAATGTCCTAGAAAGCCCCACAATAGAATAAAAACTGAGTCCAGGCAAAGGGCAGGAAGCCCCTATTAGAATGAGAACAGAGCTCAATGCCCTAGAAGGCCCCATATCAAAATGTAAACAGAACTTGAGGAATTGCTCCAGCCCTCCTGGAGGTCCTGAGACCAGCACTTAAAACTAAGCTAAAACCCACCTCACGGTCCAAGTCCCTGCTCCGCTATGTCGGGTGTGCTGGGACACAAGCTCGAGCTTGTAAATAAACCCTCGTGTGTTTGCATCGGTGTCGGCTTCTCGGTGGTTTCTGAGATTCCCAATCTTGGGCAAACAGTCTGAGATAAAAAATGAAAACCAAAATAAGCTCGGACGCACGCAGAGTAAAAGCAGGGTTCTGAGAGAAGCAGCGGAGAACCGGGGGGCTCTTCTATCGAGGACCCTGCAGATGGGGGTGCGGGATGCTCAGCCCCAGAGCCAGAGGACCCAGCGTCCCCACCCGCATCCCGCCCATCAGCACTGAGTCTAAGGGTGCAGCACAGCGCCGCCCACTGGAGGCCAGAGGCGCTGACACCAACCCAGCCTCTGACACCGCAGGTGCATCTCCCAGGCAGATGTGCACCTGAGAATCAGCGCCAAGGCCCATCCCGAGACCCTGCACAGACCACTCACTGCCACCAAGTTGTCAGACCACAGAGGCAGCAGAGCTTCAGCTCTGCCTGGAAAGTAGGGTGTAGCTTCCTTTGTACTTTGTGCTTTATTTTCATTTATTTTCTTTGATTCTTTTTTATTAATTGCCTTATTTTAATTTTTATGTATGTACCTTATATATTTCTTATTTTTACTATCATGGTACTTTAATTGTGTTTCTTATTTTGGGATTTAGAATCTTTAACAAGCAGGCCAAAATAATCTAGTGTTTTTTGGGGGAGGGTAGTTGTTATTGTTTTTCGTGGTTTTCCTTTTTCTTCCTTCTTTCTTTTCTGGAAAAAATAATGAGATGGAGAAATTCTCCTCCATAAAATAACATGAGGTAGTACTCACAGCCAGGAAGTTCATCAATACACATATATGATGTCTAACTACAGTTTAAAACAATGATTATAAAGATAGCAGCTGGGCTGGGAAAAAAGCACAGAAGAAAACTAGAGAATCCCTTACAGTAGAAATAAAAGAGTTAAAATCTAGTCAGGCCAATGTTAAAAATGCTATAACTGAGATGCAGTCCCCAGTGGAAGCCTTCAAAACAAGAAAGGTTATGGACCACAGAGGCAGACATAGGGAACTCAGCCACTTATTAAAACAATAACATTCATATCATAGGAGACTCAGAAGATGAAGAGAGAGAAAAGGTGGGCCTTGCTCAGCCATTAGAAATGACAAATACCCACCATTTGATTCAACGTGGATGGAACAGGAAGGTATTATGCTGAGTGAAGTAAGTCAATCGGAGAAGGACAAACATTGTATGTTCTCATTCACTTGGTGAATATAAATAAGAGTGAAAGGGAATATAAGGGAACGGAGAAGAAATGTTTGGGAAATATCAGAAATGGAGACAGAACATAAAGACTCCTAACTCTGGGAAATTAACTAGGGATGATGGAAGGGGAGGAGGGTGGGGGTCGGGGTGAATGGGTGACGTGTACTGAGGGGGGCACTTGACGGGATGAGCACTGGGTGTTATTCTGTATGTGGGCAAATTGAACACCATAAAAAAGTAAATGTATTATTAAAAAAAAAGAAAGAAAGAAAAAGTGGCATCTGGTTGGCTCAGTCAGTTAAGCTTCAGCCTTAGTCTCAGATCATGATCCAGGTCCCAAGGCAGGCTCCCTGTTCAGCAGGGAACCTGCTTGTCCTTCTCCATCTGCCCCACTCGCTCATGGTTTTTCTCTCCTCTCTCTCTCTCAAATAAATAAATAACATCCTGAAAAAGAAACAAACAAACCCAGAAGGACGAGAAATCTCCCATGTAGAAGAATTTCAAAGAAGTTGTGCAGACATTCCACCCTCAAGTTGATTAGCATAGCCTCCCACTCTATGTGTGTAATACGCATAGTAACTTCCTTCTACAAAATATAATATGAAAATCTTAATATAAAAATGATAATAATAATAATAATAATAATAATAATAAAAAGAATCACTTTACTACGGAGAAAGCTGACAAACACTACCTCAGCAAGATGATCAGATCAATACCAAGACTGATAAATCATGTTGATAATATCTATCCTTTATATGATATAATAAAAATGGCAGTATATCTCTGTATATAATCCACAAAAAGAGTTCAATCATGAGATAAACAACAGACATTTCCCAACTAAGGTAAATTTTAAAAATACTCTACTTCTCAAAGTGTTCCAGTTCAACGACAACAAGGAAAGGCTGAAAGACTGTCACAATCCAGAGGAAGAAAACATGAGTACAAATGGAATGTGATATGAGGGATGGTAACTTAGCATAAATTAAGGAATTCTGAATAAAGTATGGTCTTTGGTTAATGCGACTATTTTAATATTGATTCATTAGCTAATATTTGTACTGGACTAATATACCACCACAATCATATCCTTGCCCCACAAAATCCACCCCCACACCATCGGCCCCCAGCAAGGGCCCCATGCAACTGCCCCCTGTGGGACATGCTCAGCCTCCCCGGGGTTCTCTGGATACCCTGCTCCCATCAGAAGCCCGATTGTCCCATAGAGAACCCAGGGATTGCAGGGAGGAGGGAAGGCAAGGATACCCAAAATGGGGGGTGCAGTTGAGTTGTGCAGAGGACACATTGGGCCCTGCCTCCGCCCACTGTCCCTCCTGGAAGGCGGCACACCCTGCACAGGACACCAGCCCCTAACCCAAAGGGACCTGGGCTGACCTGCCCCATGCTCTGTGGGGGCTGAGGTGATTTGAGCCCCACCAAGGCCCAACACAAAGACTAATGCGATCCAGGAACCCATGGTCCTGGCTAGCCCTGGATTCAGGCCCCAGGCTGAGTGAGCCCTCTCACAGCTGGATGTGGCCTCCTGGGCCCTGGGTGTGCCCCACAGATCCAGGTCGCTGACCTAGGGCAGGCCGGGGATCCCGGGACACCCCAGGGTGGGGAGAGGATGGATAGGCTGGTTGGCCCCACCCGACCCCACACCAGACGGTAGGCTCCTCCAGATATTGGGGCCCCAGAGGGTGCAAGGCCGGGGTCCAACTGCCCTGCGGGTCCCCGTGCAGGAGCCCATGAGCTGAAGGTCCAGGTCATCTCTGCTGTCCTCAGAATAGTCACTCAGGCTGAAATCTCATGACACACGCCCCCACCCGGAGTCCACACGTGCTTCCACGATGTGGACTCTAGCACCCGCCCCCCACCGGGTGTGATTCTTGCCCTCCCCTAAAGGACAGAAAGGTCTCCCTCCCCAGGGGAAGGCGCGCAATAGGCTCTGAGCCCGTTTGCTGTAGAAAGTCAATAAAGTGTTGTGGTGCGAAAATGCACAGCAAGGCCATTTCTGTGTCTCCCAGAACTCTGCATGGGGCGTGGAGAGACACCCAGAGAGGAGGAGGGGGCACCATCCAGACCCCAAACAGATCCTGCAGGGGCGCCGCCAGGTACACACAGCTGACGTCCCTCGTGCCTTACAGGGGCGGCCAGTCGCCAGGGTCAGGACCCACAGACTTTACTGGGACTCAGGCTCTGCCCCCTGGGCCAGGAGGGGCTGGGACAGAGTGACAGCCAGGGAGCTTCAGGTCACCAGGGTCTGTGCACAGCGACGTGGGAGGTCTGTGCTCCCTCTGTCCAGAGGGCCGCAGATGGCTGAGTTACGGGGCACTTCCTCCCCTCCCCGCATCCCTGTGCCTGTGTGCCTGGGGCACAGAGGGCCTGTGGGGCGGTCAGCGTGGCCCTGGAAGGGATGTCAGGACACCAGGCCCTGGTGTTGTGTCCAAGATTGTAAATCAGGGAAACCACCAAGGAGCCCACACCGATGGAAAATCACGAGGGTTTCTTTACAAGCTGGAGCTTGGGTCTAATTGCACCGGACACAGCAGAGCAGGGACGTGGATCCCGAGACTAAGAGGCATAGCAGCTTTATAGGGGCCAGTGGCACATGGGATATGCAGAAAGTTGCACGATCATGCTGGTCCACACGCTGGTGGCCAATTAAATTACACCTTACCCTATAGTATCCACTTGAGCTGGCCTATTACTTTGGTCAGAATCGTCCCACAGTTTTGGGGGACACAAAGCAGGGTTACATTGTTATGAGCCGATTTCCAATTAGGGTGTGCCCAGCGGCCTGACTAGGGTGGGGCAGCACCTTAAGCAATAAGCAGGTCATGTAGGGGTCATAGGGGAGGTGGTGGGTGTAGCACAAAATGGAATCAGTTCTGCCCTGCTTGTCAGGGGTAGGGGATTTTTGTTAAATTTCCTGGGTCCCACACTTGCAGCTCACGAACCTGGGCCACCCTCACCAGGTGGACTCAGTCTGCACACTTTGTGGTGCTGGATCTCTGACACCAGCAGTGTGGAGGGCACCCTCCTCGCCCTAGTGAGTAGGGGCTGGGTGAGCATGGGGCTCGCCAGAAGGCCAGGCAGCACAGGGGACCGAGAACCCCAGCCCTGACCCCAACTCGACTCCCACACACAGGCAGCAACAGGGCTCTCCACCATGGGCAGCTCCTCATTATCCCCCCAGGCAACGCTAAGGTCTGGCTCCCTGCTGGAGGCATCCGGGAGAAGAGAAGCAGCCAGCACTCAGCGGGACCCCCTGCCAGACATGGGAATTTGGCCCAGTCGGACCTTCCAGCTCAGCTGACCCTCTAGCGTAAAGTCACTGCAGGAGCGAGCCCCGAGTTGGCAAGGAGAACCCAGCTATCTGCCCAGCGCCAGCACCAGAAATGATGTTGTGCCAACCATTTCGGCGTTTGGGTGACCCAGCCAGAGGATCAGATAGCTGCACTTGATATCTGCATGTGATAGACACACACACAACCCAAAACCAACAAAAGTCCGAATCCCCCCAATGTTGTCAAACAGCAGCCGGATGGTTACATACACCACGCTGTGGTCCCCAATAGGATACATGGAAGACGCTATAAACCATGACTACAGAGGTACTGGAGGCACGGAGATGTGCCTGCTGGGCTTCAAAAAGGAGCACAGAGAGGCAGGAAGCATCCTACGGAGGGGGTGCCCCTCCTAGGAAAGGACACCAGGTCCCTGTGAAGGCTACGGATGGTGAAATCTGTCCTCCTCTCTTTCAGCTTCTGGTTTTCCTCCTCTTTTGTTCTTCCTAATTCTAGTTTAGCCTCCACCCTGCATCCAAGACAATGACCAAAGAGGCTTCGTTATGACACCCTGTCCTAAAAGGAGGCCGAGCTCTTGCTACCGGGTTCAGAAATGGTCATTGCCTAAGTGTATGCTGATCCCCCGAACTCGTGGCTTCACGGCTCTTGTCTCCCTGCAGAACGAGGGGAACCACAGGTCTTACAATGAAAGACGCCCACTTCCACTCGGGCGAGACTATCCCTTGTGTAGGACGGCATCTGGGCCAAGTAGTGCAAGCGGGGCAATCAAGAATAGTTCGCAGGTGAGACATAAGCAAACACTTACCTTTGATGTCATGCTTTATTTGTTCATCCATTTATTATTTGTTAAATATTTTCGTTTCATGTCCTCTCTATACCCAACATGGAGTTCAAACTCACAACCCTGAGATCAAGATCCCCCAACCAGGCCAGCCAGGCACCCCAGTGCCATGTTTCATAACTCTTTGCTTCCTTGTCTATCTCTGCATTGAACTGGAACATTAAGTCCTGGACGGGAAACTTTAGTTACCTCCGAATCCTAGAACGTTCTCACTGTATCCCATTCCTAGATTGACATTTACCATTGAATAGCACTTTAAATAAATAGTAAAATAACTACTACCATAAAGGAAATTGTCAACTTTTCACGTGTGTGGGCCCTGCTCCCTGGGCTCCCAGGGAAGCTATGATTTCTTTCACATTGATCAGGTCCAAATGACTCCACCACACCTCAAAGCGTGGGCTCAGTTTCTGCCCTGACACATGCAAGACCCCTGCTTCAATTAACATGTATCAATCAATCAAAGAGAGCCTGACCGGCTCTGTGTGGTTCGTAAGAACATGGGACTCTTGTTCTTCGGGTAGCAAGTTCAAGCCCCATGTTGGCTGTAGAGATTACAGAAAAATAAAATCTTAAAAAAAATCAATCAGTTGATCTTGGGGAAACAGAGCCCCAGATCCCACAAGGGCAGAGAGCCAACTGACGAATCTATGCACAATATTATAAGCAGCAGTGCACAAAATCTGAACTTTCAGAAGTCTCCTAGCATGGGGAACACACCAGACTTAAGGTGTTCAGGTGGAGAAGTGGGGGGCAGTCCCTGGAGCAACAGGGCGGGTTCAGGATCCCAGGGGTCCCAAGGACGGTGGTGCCAACTGTTCCCAGGCACAGGAGCAGGAACCCGGCTGAGAGCAGCAGGACTCGGGCCAGCTGTCTGCCCTGTGTGGCCATAAGCTGCAAATCCCTGTGCAGTCACGGGGCCCAGTTCCTGGGACAGGCCAGCAAAGGCCAGGAGTGCGAGGACACCCTCCCAGGCAGGAAGAGCACAGGTCTCCACCAGGGCAGCCCCTAAAATTTGGAGTTTTAAAATTCAGTCACTTGTCTGTGGGGAGGCTGAGAAAATTGAGGCCGTTCCACATTAACTTCACTGTTAGCGCAAGTACTGCCATCCCAGGACCCTGTGAATAAGAGCTAAAATTTACATTACTTCAGTTACAGGAAAAAAAGAAAAAAACAGCTTACAGCTTAAGGTCCCAGAAAGCCCCATATTAGAATGAGAACAGAGCTCAATGCCCTTTTTTTTAATTTATTTTTTATTGGTGTTCAATTTACTAACATACAGAATAACCCCCCAGTGCCCGTCACCCATTCACTCCCACCCCCCGCCCTCCTCCCCTTCTACCACCCCTAGTTCGTTTGAAGGCCTTATATCAAAATGTACACAGAACTGGAGGAATTGCTCCAGCCCTTCTGGAGGACCCTGAGACCAGCCCTTAAAACTAAGCTAAAACCCACCTCGCGGTCCAAGTCCCTGCTCCGCTGTGTGGGGTATACTTGGACCCAATCTCGAGTTTGTAAATCAACCCTCGTGTGTTTGCATCCGTGTCGGCTCCTAGGTTGTTTCTCCGATTCGCAATCTTGGGCACAACACCCCCAAGTCCCCTCCCCACCTGGGCTGATCCCCTGTCCCCTCCCACCCAGGCTGACCCTCAGTCACCTCCCGCCCACAGCAGCTCGCCACAGCCCCTCACAGAGGTCCCACGGCCACGGTGGGCACTCTGGCCATCCCCAGCCTCCCAGGAGAAGAAAGGAGGTTTCGGCAGGACACACTCCCATGGTGGCCCCAGGGCTCCCTGCCTAGGATGGCAGCTGGTGACAGGCCGGTGTCTGTGTCCCTGATGCCGGCTCCTCCTCCCTGGTTTTCCCACAGGAAATGAAGGAGGAGGCCTCGTCTCCTCCAGGGACATCACGCAGATAGACCTGGACATCAACAGTTGTTCGGCAGCCAAATCATGTTTGGGACTGCTAGAGGGTGGGGTGAGGCTGCTGAGCCAGGGGGCTTCAGGGCCCATGGGCCCTGTGGGGCGGTCAGCGTGGCCCTGGAAGGGATGTCAGGACACCAGGCCCTGGTGCTGTGCCCAAGATTGTAAATCAGGGAAACCACCAAGGTGCCCACACTGATGCAAACTCCCGAGGGTTTCTTTACAAGCTGGATCTTGGGTCCAAGTGCACCCGACACAGAGGAGTAGGGACTTGGACACCGAGACTAAGAGGCATAGCAGCTTTATAGGAGCCTATATTATAAGGGAATACTATGAAAGATTATACGCTAACATACTGGGAGACCTGGAGGAAATGGACAAATCCCTAGAAATGTGCAAACGAGCTGAACTGAAATAGGAAGAAATAGATAATGTGAACAGACCCATAACTAGCAAAGGAATTGAATCAGCAAGGCATCTGGGAGCCTCAATGGTTGAGCATCTGCTTTGGCTCAGGTCATGATCCCGGGGTCCTGGGGGATCAAGTCCCATATCAGGCTCCCCACATGGAGCCTCATTTTCCCTCTGCCTATACCTCTGCCTCTCTGTGTCTCTCATGAATACATAAATAAAATCTTTAAACAAGAAAAAAGATGAAAAGATGAGAAAGGACCCAAATAAAATCACAGATGAGAAAAGAGAAATAACATCCAACACTAGAGAAATACAAACGATTATAAGAGAACATTAAGAAAAAATATATGCCAGCAACCTAGAACCTGGAAGAAATAGATCAATTCCTGGAAATATATAACATAGCAAAAATGAAAAAGGAAGAAATAAGAAACTTGAACACACAGATAACAGGCAGAGAAATTGAATCAGCAATCAAGAATCTCCCAACAGGAGACGCTTAGATCAATAGAATAGAATGGAAAGCCGAAACAAGATACAAACCTGTAACTCTCTGATCCATTAATCGACAACAAGGCAGGAAGGAATATCCAATGGCACAAAGACAGTCTCTTCAACAAACCCTAACCTTGACCCCAGGATAAGAACAAATGGTGTTGGGAAAACCAGGCAGCCACATGCAGAAGAATGAAACTGGACCACTTTCTTACACCATATATATAAAAAATAAATTCAAAATGGATGAAAGACCTAAATGTGAGACCTGAAACCAATCAAAGAAGAAAAGATAGGCAGCAACGTCTTTGACATTGGCCACTGGATTTTCTTTCTATATATTCCTCTGAGGTGAGGGAACAAAAGCAAAAATACTATTGGGACTTCATCAAATTGAAAAGCTTCCGCAAAGTGAAGGAAACAACCAAAGCTAAAAGGCAACATATAAAATGAAAGGAGACATTGGTAAACAACACATCCAATGAAGAGTTAGTATGCAAAACACATAAAGGAAATATAAATCTCAAGATCCTAAAAACAAATCATGCAACTGGAAATGGGCAGAAAAATGAATGGACTTTGTCTCTGACAAGACAGCCAGAAGGCCACCAGACACACGGAAAGACAATAAGCGTCACCCATCATCAGGGAAATGCAAATCAAAACCACAGGGATATGTCACCTGAGAGCTGTCATAATGGCTAAAATTAACAACTCAAGAAAAAACAGGTGTTGGTGAGGCTATGGAGAAGGGGTAGCCCACTTACACTCCTGGTGGGCATGCGAACAGATGTAGCCACTGTGGAAAACAGTGTGGAGGGTCCTCGATAAGTTAAAAAAAGGGGGATCCCTGGGTGGTGCAGTGGTTTGGTGCCTGTCTTTGGCCCAGGGCGCGATCCTGGAGACCTGGGATCGAATCCCACATCGGGCTCCCGGTGCATGGAGCCTGCTTCTCCCTCTACCTGTGTCTCTGCCTCTCTCTCTGTGACATTCATAAAAAAATTTAAAAAAAAGAAGTTAAAAATAGAGCTAACATACGATTCCAAAATAGCAGAGTTGGGTATTTACCCCTAGGATACAAAAGTACTTTAGAAGATTCGAGGAGGGACACGCAGCCCAGTGTTTGTAGCAGCGTTATCAACAACAGCCAAACTGTGGATACAGGCCTATGTCCATCGGCAGATGAATGGGCAGAGATAATGTGGTAAATATACACACTGTGACATCACTCGGTCATCAGAAGGGATGAAATGAAGCCATTTACAATGACGTGGAAGGAGTGGAAAGGATTTATGCTAAATGAACTCAGTCAGAGAAAGATAGATACCAAATACCATACAATTGCATTCACATGTGAATTTTAAGAAACCAAACAAACTGGCAAAGGGGCGCAGGGAGCTGAGAGAAGCAAACCAAGATACCCACTCTTAACCACAGAGAATAAACTAATAAATATCAGAGGAAGGTGGGGGGATGGGGAATCAGGGGATAGGGACAGTGGAGGGCACCTGTGACCAGTACCAGGTGTTGTATCCAAGGGTTGAATCACTAAGTGGCAAACCTGAAAATATATCATACTGTGTTTACAAACAGGAATTGAAGTAAAACTTTAAAATAATAATTGGTAGTATTGATAAAACATGTGCGCACTAGACATAAAGGGATCCCTGGGTGGCGCAGCGGTTTGGCGCCTGCCTTTGGCCCAGGGCGCGATCCTGGAGACCCGGGATCGAATCCCACATCGGGCTCCCGGTGCATGGAGCCTGCTTCTCCCTCTGCCTGTGTCTCTGCCTCTCTCTCTTTCTCTCTCTGTGACTATCATACATAAATAAAAAAAAAATTTAAAAACATGTGGGCACTAGAGATAAAATCCGAAAGGCAACTAAAAATCCAAAGAAAGGGATCCCTGGGTGGCGCAGCAGTTTGGCGCCTGCCTTTGGCCCAGGGCGCGATCCTGGAGATCCGGGATCGAATCCCACGTCGGGCTCCCGGTGCATGGAGCCTGCTTCTCCCTCTGCCTGTGTCTCTGCCTTTCTCTCTCTCACTGTGTGCCTATCATGAATAAATAAAAATTTAAAAAAAAATCCAAAGAAAGAGTCTTTAGAGCCACAAATCCCCTCCTTAGCTCAGCTCGGGAGAAGCCTGCCATGTCTATTCTCACCTCAGCAGAAGCCTGGATTTTGATTCTCTGGGGAGGTCACTGACTTGGTGGAGTCAGGCTATCTTTGAACCCAAAACCTAAATAGAGTACATAAAACTAAACTGCCCAAGATAGTAGGAGTCCCAGCGCAGGCACATGCCAAGACCCAAACTCTAACCATACACAGACATAACCCTAACCCTACACTTAATCCTAATGTTAACCTAAACCTTAAACAAGACCCATCACTAATCGACAACCAAACACAAACCCCAAGACCAAAACACATTCACTGAACCTTCCTGCCAACCCTCACCCTAACTCCTAAACCTATTCTAAACCCTTATCCCTGACCTCTATCTTAAATCTAACCCTAACCTCTAACCCTAACCTTAACTTAATGTACTCAAATCCTATTCCTAACCTTAACCTGTACCCTAACCCTAACCCTCTAATACTAATCCTATCTCATACCCCAAACAGCACTCTAACCTGTACCCTAAAACTAACTCCTAAACCACTCCCTAAACCTGTCTCTTACCCTTTTCCAAAACCGTAACCTGACCCTGACCTGACCCTAATCCCTAACTAAACACTAACCCTAACCCTAGCCCTAACCCCTATCCTAAACCTAACCCTCGCCCTATCCCTAAACCTAGCCCTAACTTTTACCCTAACCCCTAACACTTACCCCTAACCCTAACTCACACCCTAACCCCTAACCCTAACTGCAAACCTAAGCCCAACCCTAACTGTAAGCATAACCCTAACCCCACCTCTAAACCTCCTGTCCTAATCCCTAAAGCCCAAACCCTAAACCTAACTCTAAATCCTGTTGCTAACCCTAACCCCGTTCCCTAATCCTTAACCCCCATCCTAACTCCTAACCACTGACCCTTACCCTTATCCCTCACCCTAACCTGTAATCCGTAACCATAAGCTTAATCACAAACACCTAACATCTAACCTAAGCCTAACCACCAACTGCCTCCCCTCCCCTGGCCCTACCATTCATTCTACCCATTCACTTACCCTGTGGTTCTGAGGAGTCCCTTCTGATGTGGACGTGGCCCCCAACGGCGCCTCCAGAGTCCTCCAGGGGGTCCTGAGGAAGCAGGGCTCCTGTGAGTGCGGACGTGGCCCCACGTCTTCCTGAGTCATAGTCAGCGGGTCCTGAGGACGCTGGGTCTCCTCTCACTGTGGACTATGCCTCACATCATCTGGAAGCCTCACAGCAGGTCTTCAGGTGGCTGGGGGCTCCTTTCAGCCTGGACATGGCCCCACATCCCCCAGAAAACTCACCGTGCGTCCTGAGGAGCTGTGGGCTTCTATCAGCATAGACGCAGCCCTATATTTCCCAAAGCCAAAGTGCAGGGCCTGAGGAGGACGGGGGTCCTGTAAGTGTTGAGGTGGCCCCACATTTTCTTCAAGCCTCACCATAAGACCTGAGGATGCTGGGGGCTCCTGTCAGCATAGATGTGGCCCCAAATCTTCCCAAACCTTCACAGTGGGTCCTGAGGAGGCTGGAGACTCCTGTCAGTGTGGATGCGGCACCATTTTTCTTAGGCCTCACCACAGGCCTGACAAGGCTGGGGTCTTCTGTCTGCATGGACGCATCTCATATTTCCTCAAGTCAACACCGGGGGTACTAAGGAGTCAGCATCCTGTTGTGTCGAAGTGACACAACGTCCTCCCGAAGTGTCACCGAGGGTTCTGAGGAGGCCGGGGCTCCTGTCACCGTGAATGCGGCCCCCATCTTCCAGAAGCCTCAACTTATGTCCTGAGGTGGCCCAGGGGCTCCTGTCAGCGTGGATACAGGCCCACATCTTCCTGAAGCCTCCCCGTGGGTCCTGAGGAGGCCCAGGGGCTCCTTTCAGCGTGGATGCGAGCCCACAATTTCCTGAAGCTGTGGCTCATCAGGGTGCACACGTCCCCACGTCCTCCTCAGGCCTCCCCAGCACAGGCTGGCTCCAGATAGTGCAGGCAGAGGAGGCCTACTGCACATTCATGCCCGCTGGGTTGGGCCTGGGCTCAGGCGCCCCCTGCGGGACGCTCAGGCGCTGCAGGAGGCTGTGCAGGAGGCAGCGGGCGCTACAGGGGACGCAACTGCCTTCTTCCAGGCTCCAGCTGTGGCCTGTTAGCTTCGGAAACGTCTCACTGAAATGGAGCCCTACACCCGGCTTCCTCAGAAATACTTAAGGACAAGGAATTGGAGCCCACAGGACGCGAAATGAAATGTGGACCAGACTTTTACCATGTCCCGCAAAACTCACTCAACCCTCTTCCACTGTGGGCGAGACTGCGTGCTGGTGCAGACACCCTGGAAACAGTGTGGAGGCTCCTCAGGAAGTTACAAATAGAGCCGCCCTGCGACCTAGCAGGTGAACAGCCTGAACTCACTTCAAAGGTACAGATGCAGTGAGACCAGGACACCTGCACCCCAATGTCCACAGCAGCCGGGTCCACAGTAGCCACACTGTGGCAGGAGCCTCGGTGCCCTGTGGCAGATGATGGATAAAAAGGATGGGAGAGAGATGATGGTCACAGACAGAGGAATGGCACTCAGCTATCAAAGAGAATGAAATCTTGCCATTTGCAATGATGTGGATAGAACTAGAGGGATCATGTTAAATGAAATAAGTCAGTCAGGAAAGAGAATGACCGTGTGGTGTCATTCATAGGTGGAATTAAAGAAGCAAAGCAGATAACAACTGTGAAGGGAAGGAACAACAAATAAGATGAAAACCGATGCAGGAAATACAGACTCTTAATGATAGGAAACAAACTGATGGTCGTTGGAGGCGGGGGGATTAACAGGGGACCGGCATGAAGGAGGGCACGTGATGTCATGAGCACTGCTGTTATCTCCAACTGGTGAATCCCTGAATTCTTCCTCTGAAAGTATAATACACTATCCATAATTAATTTGGTTTAAATTAAACTAAGTTTAAAAAATCAGTTGTATCAGAGCACATTTCCTTCTGGACTCTCTGTTTTGCTCCTTCAGCTTATGCCGGGACCACCCCCCGTGGGACTGGTTTGCCTAAGTAGGCTCCACGCCTCGTCCATGGCCCAGCCCAGAGCTAGAACTCACGACTCCTGAGATCAGGACCGGAGGTGAGGTCAGGAGTTAGATGCTTAACCAACGGAGCCAGTTGGGGGCCCAAGAACCACAATGCTTTATCCTGTGTCTCTGTGACATTGTTTGAAATAGGGAAGTGCTGCGTCCCGCTCTCTCCTGCTCCTCCAGTACTGATTTGCTGTCCGGGGTCATTTGTGGGGGCGGATGGATGTTATGGGTTTTTCTTTTCCTATTTCTAACATCTGCCACCATGATTTTGATAGGAATGACATTGAAACTGAGGGTGGCTTCAGGAAATGCGGACATTTTCACAAGATGAGGCTCCCACCCCACGAGCCCAGGAAGGCCTCCCAGAGACTGGTATGGCTCAGTGCACAAGTCTTGTGCTCCTTTGGTTCAGTCTCATTATTTATTCTCCTTGATGCTCCTGAGAAGAATGAAGTCACGTCCTTCATTTCCTTCCTGAGTGCTCATTGTCGGGACACAGCAAGGCTACTCTGCTCTGTAGGGTCAGTTTGTGTCCCGTGACTTTACTGAACTCACTCCTTAGTTCTAACAGGTTTTGGTGGAGGCTCCAAGGTTTCATGTTTCCAGTACCGCATCTTCAGCATATAGGGACAGTGTGACGTCCCCCTTCCAGGTGTGGAACCTTTGCTGTTTACAGCTTAATGTCCTAGAAAGCCCCACAATAGAATCAAAACTGAGCCCAGGCCAAGGGCAGGAAGCCCCTATTAGAATGAGAACAGAGCTCAATGCCCTTGAAGGCCCCATATCAAAATGTAAAGAGAACTTGAGGAATTGCTCTAGCCCTTCTGGAGGTTCCCGAGACCAGCCCTTAAAACTAAGCAAAAACCCACCTCGGGGTCCAAGTCCCTGCTCCTCTGTGTCAGGCATACTTGGACAGAAGCTCGAGCTTGTAAATAAACCCTCATGTGTTTGCATCGTTGTGGGCTTCTCCGTGCTTTCTCGGATTCGCAATCTTGGGCACAACAGTCTGAGATAAGAAAACAAAACCAAAAGCAGTTCGGACGCGGGCAAAGTGAAAGCAGGGTTCTGAGAGATGCGCTTGGGGGCTCTTCTGTGGAGGGCCTGCAGACTGGGGGGTGGGATGCTTAGCCCCAGAACCAGAGGACCCAGCGTCCCCACCTGCATCACACCAAACAGCGCCGAGTCTCAGGGAGCAGCACAGCGCCACCGCTGGAGGCCAGAGGCGCTGAAGACCACCCTGCCCCTGACCCCATAGGTGCATCTCCCAGGGAGATGTGCACCTGACAATCAGCGCCATGGGCCATCCCCAGACCCCACACAGACCACTCGCTGCCACCAAGTTGTCGGACCACAGAGGATGCAGATCCTCAGCGCCGCCTGGAATGTAGGGTCTAGCTTCCTTTGTACTTTGTGCTTTATTATCATTTATTTTCTTTGATTCTATTTTATTAATTGCCTTATTTTATTTTTTATGTATGTACCTTATATATTTCTTATTTTTACTCTCATGGAACTTTAATTTTGTTTGTTATTTTGGGATTTAGAATCTTTTAACAAGGAGGCCAAAATAATCTAGTGGTTTTTTTGGGGGAGGGCAGTTGTTATTGTTTTTCTTGGTTTTTCTTTTTCTTCCTTCTTTCTTTTCTGGAAAAAGTAAGTGAGATCGAAGAAATTCACCTCCATAAAATAACATGAGGATAGTACTCACAGCCAGGAAGTCCATCAATACAAATATATGATGTCTAACTACAGTTTAAAACAATGATTATAAAGATAGCATCTGGGCTGGAAAAAGAGCACAGAAGAAAACTAGAGAATCCCTTACAGTAGAAATAGAAGAACTAAAATTTAGTCAGGCAAACATTAAAAATGCTATAAATGAGATGCAGTCCCAAGTGGAAGCCTTAAAAACAAGGAAAGTTATGGACCACAGAGGCAGATTTAGGGAACTCAGCCACTTACTAAAACAATAACATTCATATCATAGGAGACTCAGAAGATCAAGGGAGAGAAAAGGTGGGCCTTACTCATCGAATAGAAACGACAGATATCCACCATTTGCTTCAAGGTGTATGTAACTGGAAGGTATTATGCTGAGTGAAGTAAGTCAATCGGAGAAGGACAAACATTGTATGTTCTCATTCACTTGGGGAATATAAATAATAGTGAAAGGGAATATAGGGGAAGGGAGAAGAAATGTGTGGGAAATATCAGAAAGGGAGACAGAACATAAAGACTCCTACTCTGGGAAACGAACTAGGGGTGATGGAAGGGGAGGAGGGCTAGGGGTCCGTGTGAATGGGTGATGGGACACTGAGGGGGGGCACTTGACGGGATGAGCACTGAGTGTTATTCTATATGTTGTCAAATTGAACACCAATAAAAAGTAAATATATTATTTTAAAAAAAGAAAGAAAGAGAGAAAGAAAGAAATAGTGGCACCTGGGTGGCTCAGTCAGTTAAGCTTCTGCCTTAAGTCAGATCATGATCGAGGTCCCAAGGAAGGCTCGCGGTTCAGCAGGGAATCTGCTTCTCCCTCTCCTTCTGCCCCTGTCACTCATGGTTTTTTTCTCCTTTCTCTCTCAAATAAATAAATAGCATCTTTGAAAAAGAAAAAAACCCACAAGAAGAGAAATCTCCCATGTAGAAGAATTTCAAACAATTTGTGCAGACATTTCACCTTCAAGTTGATGAGCATAGCTTCCCACTCTTAGGTGTGGAATACACATAGTAACTTCCTTCTACAGAATATATTATGAAAAACTTAAAATAACAATGATAATATAATAATAATAATAATAATAATAATGAAGAAGAAGAAGAAGAAGAAGAAGAAGAAGGAAGAAGAAGAAGAAGAAGAAGAAGAAGAAGAAGAAGAAGAAGAAGAAGAAGAAGAAGAAGAAGAATCACTTAACTATGGGAAAAGATGACAAACACTAACTCAGCAAGATGATCAGATCGATACCAAGTCTGATAAATCATGTTGATAGTATCTATCCTTTATATGATATAATGAAAATGGCAGTATATCTCTGTATATAATCCACAAAAACACTTCAATCATGAGATAAACAACAGACATGTCCCAACTGAAGGAAATTTTACAAAATAGTCTACTTCTCAAAGTGTTCCAGGGCAACAACAACTAGGAAAGGCTGAAAGACTGTCACAATCCAGAGGAGCGTAAGAAAACAGGAGGACAAATGGAATGTGATATGAGGGATGGTAACTTAGCAAAAACTAAGGAAATCTGAATAAAGTATGGTCTTTGGTTAATGCGACTATTTTAATATTGATTCATTAGCTAATATTTGTACCATACTAATATAAGATAGCAATAATTGATGAAATTGAGTGCAAGTGCATGCGAATGCTCTGTACTATCTTCCCAATTTCCCTATAAATCTTTCTTGTTTTCCTAATAAATAAGATTTATTTTGAAAATTGACTTAAATGAATCAGGCTCCAAGTGTAAAGACATTTTAAGAATAGTTGAATTAACTTTTGCCTTATTCTTAAAGACTTCCTTCGATGGGAACAAAGTAAGAAGTTTATATCAGAAGGAAAGAAAAACACTTATGAACACGTATAATTCCTCCTCAACCTGAAAAGCAGGAACGGATAACAAATAGCAAAAATGAGATAAAAATACTTCTAGTATAATAGACACCATATTGCAAGGGCATTTAAAATTAGTAATGCATAACATTTATTTCCTTGACATTCGTCTTCCAAAGAGTTCACAGTGTTTCAGTGTCAGTTGAAACAGGGGAAGAGGGGATCCCTGGGTGGCGCAGCGGTTTAGCGCCTGCCTTTGGCCCAGGGCGCAATCCTGGAGACCCGGGATCGAATCCCACGTCGGGCTCCTGGTGCATGGAACCTGCTTCTCCCTCTGCCTGTGTCTCTGCCTCTCTCTCTCTCTCTCTCTCTATCATAAATAAATAAAAATTAAAAAAAAAAGAAACAGGGGAAGAATCTCAGGGAAGAATCCTTCACATAATAATAAGACCATTGCTAATAATGTCTCTCAGTTCTTTCCAAATCCATAAAGATGCATTTCCTGATGAGTGACTGAGCTGTGAAGAAAGAGATGAGAAACCCTCATCCCTCTGAATTACTTGTGTCAGAATATTTTAAGGATAGTACTACGGATAGTAAATTATCCTTATTAACAGGAAATACATCTCAGATTGGATTCTGAGCAATCAGATAGGCAGAGAAAAAAGGCTTTGACTGGCTCTTCAACTTTAAAGATAAAGGACAGCTTTTGTATGTACAAAGTCAGTTGTCAAGATAGCCTTAGGGAATAAGAGTCTGCAGCATCGAATCCCACTGCACAGCCGGGATCTCCGCACCCCAGCTCTTCCTGATCCCAAATCCCTGGTCCTGTCCCCCAACACAGGCTGCCAGGCTGTGGTCATTTGCAATTGCTCTCTCAGGAGCTCTGGGGAAGGGGGAAGGAGCAAGATAGGATGGCACGGGACTCAAGTAGGCATTTCCACTTTAAGTTCATCGTTGGAACATGTCAAGTCATCCCAGGCCCCTGTGAAGAAGAGCTGAAATTTACATGCCTACAGTTACAGGAAAAAAACAAAAGTTTACAGCTTAATGTCCTAGAAAGCCCCACATTAGAATAAGAACTGAGCCCAAGCCAAGGGCTGGAGGCGTCTATTAGAATGAGAACAGAGGTCAATGCCCTTGAAGGCCCCATATCAAAATGTAAACAGAACTTGAGGAATTACTCCAGCCATTCTGGAGGTCCCGGAGACAAGCCCTTAAAAGCAAAACACCACCTCGGGGTCCAAGTCCCTGCTCCGCTGTGTCGGGTGTACTTGGACGCAAGCTCGAGTTTGGAAATCAACCCTTGTGTGTTTGCATCAGTGTCAGCTCTGTAGTGGTTTCTCGGATTCGCAATCTTGGGCACAACACCCCCATGTCCCCTCCCACCTGGGCTGAACCCCTATGCCATCCCACCCAGGCTGACCCTCAGTCACCTCCCGGCCCACAACAGCTGTGCACAGGCCCTCACACAGGTCCCATGGGCAGGGTGGGCACTCCTGCCATCCCCAGCCTCCCAGAGGAAGGAAGGAGGTTCTGCAGGACACACTCGCATGGTTGCCCCAGGGCTCCCTGCTCAGCACAGCAGCTTGTGACATGTCGGGGTCTGTGTCCCTGAAGCCTGCATCTCCTCCTTGGTTTTCCCACAGTAAATGAAAGACGAGGCCCTGGTCTCCTCCTAGGACATCACGGAGGTAGACTTGGACGTCAACAGGACGTTCAGCAGTCACATCATGTTTTGATACTACTACAGGGTAGGGTGAGGCTGAGGGACCAGGGGGGATCGGGCTCCGGGGGAAGACCAGGGGTTTCTGGGTAGGGAACACGGGGCTTCTGAGGCCGGGGGAAGAACAGAAGCCAACAACACACGGCTGCATGGTAAGGTGCTGGGGATGACCCCCGTGACCCCTTCCCCGGAGTCTCAGGGATGAGGAGGCCACTAGGATGGGGCCTCCAGGGGAGCCATGTGAGCTGAAAACCAAAGGGGTGAGGGACGGCCCCCTGAAAAGCAGGGGTTGGGGGTGCGGGCCGTGGGGGTCAGTAAGGGGACAAGGGGGCAGGGTGCATGGCTGTGACTGGAAGAGGACACACATCAATCTGATGAGGGTCAGACAGGTCAGGGTGACACCCCCTCTCGGTGCTTTATATATTTCTAAATTCTATGCATTTAATTTGAGACAATTTGCAATTTGTAAATATATATAGTATGATGACCCGAGATATTGTCCCCGGTCCAGCCAGGGCCCTGCACTGACCACACGGGGCCCCAGGGGCAAGTGTCACAGCAAACCCCAGACCGGGGTCACCTTTTTCTGTAGATTTCCCCTGTGGATCTTAGATAAAGGGTTTGCCATGTGTCTGCCAGCCCCCCCACCCCATCCCATTTCGCAGGCCCACACCATCCCCTAACATCATCATCCCCCATGGCGTAACCCCTACACCATCCCCCTCACACACACACAGCCTCACACAATCCCCACCCACGCTATACCCCAAAACAATCCCCCCTACACCATCCCCCACACTCTACCACTATCATACTCATGCCCCCACACCATCCACCCCCACACCATCGTCCCTGAGCAAGGATCCGATGCAGCTGCCCCCTGTGGGACATGCTCAGCCTCCCCAGGGTTCTATGGATACCCTGCTCCCATCAGAACCCCAGGTGTCCCATAGAGTACCCAGGGGTGGCAGGGAGGAGGGAAGACAGGGAGCCCCCAACAGGGTGTGTGCAGGTGAGTGGTGCAGAGGACCCACTGTGCCCTGCAACGCCCACTGTCCCTCCTGGAGCGTGGCACACCCTGCACAGGACTCCAGTCCCTAACCTAGAGGAACCTGGGCTGACTGGGCGCCTTGCTCTGGGGGGTTGGGTTGATTTGAGCCCCCACCAGGCCCAACACAAAGACTAATGGGATCCAGCCCCCCTTGGCCCTGGCCAGCCCTGGATTCTGGCCCCGGTATGAGCGAGTCTTCTCACAGTTGGATGTGGCCTCCTGGGAACTGGGCGTGCACCCACAGATCCAGGTCGCTGACCTAGGGCTGACTGGGGGATCCCAGTACACCCCAGGGTGGGGAGAGGAGGGGTAGGTCAGTGGGCCCCACCCACACCCACACCAGGAGGCAGGCTCCTGCAGGTGCTGGGGCCCCAGGGGTCCCGAAGCCGGGGTCCAGCTGCCCTGCAGGGATGCAGCACAGGAGCCCATGAGCTGCAGTTCCAGGTCAGCTCTGCTGTCCTCAGAACCGTCACTCAGGCTGAAACCTCAGGACACACACCTCCAACCAGAGTCCACACATGTTCCCAGGTGAGGGACTCCAGCACTCGCCCCCCCCACTCCGTGTGATTCTTGCTCTCCCTAAGACAGAAGGGTCTCCTTCCCCAGGGGAAGGTGCGCACCCTCTGCTCTGAGCCTGTTTGCTGTAGGAAGTCAATAAAGTGTTGTGGTGCAAAAATGCACAACCAGCCCGTTTCTGTGTCTCCCAGAACTCTGTGCATGGGGCGTGGAGAGACCCACAGTGAGGAGGAGGGGGCACCACTGAGGCCCCAACCAGCCCATGCAGGGGTGCCGCTAAGCACACACAGCTGACGTCCCCATGTGCCATCCAGGGGTGGCCGGACGCCAGGGTCAGGCCTCACAGACTTTACTGGGACTCAGCCTGTGCCCCGTGGGCCAGAATGGGCGGGAGAGTGTGACAGCCAGGGAGCCTCAGGTCACCAGGGTCTGTGCAAAGTGACCTGAGAGGTCACTGCTCCCTCTGTCCAGGGGGCCAGGGCTGGCCGGATTCCGGGGCACTTTCTCCCTCCCCGCATCCCCGTGCTTGGATGCCTGGGGCACAGAAGGCCTGCAGGGTGGTCAGCGTGGCCGTGGAAGTGATTTCAGGACAGCAGGCCATTGTGTTGTGCCCAAGATTGCGAATCCAAGAAACCACCAAGGAGCCGACACCAATGCAAACTCCTGAGGGTTTCTTTACAAGCTGGAGCCCCCACTGGGACCAACCAAAAGTTGGTCCAAGTGTACCAGAAACATTGCAGCAGGGACTTGGACCCCGAGACTAAGAGGCGAGGCAGCTTTATAAGGGTAAGTGGACCATGGGATATGCAGAAATTTGCACAGTCATGTCGGTCCACATGTAGGTGGCCGATTGAATTACACCTTACCCTATAGTATCCACTTGAGCTGGTCTATTACTTTGGTCAGAATCTCTGTGGGGTTTTGGCAGGCACAAAGCACGGTTACATTGTTATGAGCAGATTTCAGATTAGGGTGTGCCCAGCGGAATGACTAGGGTGGGGCAGCACCTTAAGCCATTAGCAGGTCATTTGGGGGTCATAGGGGAGGTGGCGGATGTAGCACAAAATTGAATCACTCCTGCTCTGCTTGTCCACGGGTAGGGGATTTTTGTTAAATTTCCTGGGTCCCACACTTGCAGCTCATCCACCTGGACCACCCTCACCAGGTGGACTCAGCGTGAACACCTTTTGGTGCTGGATCTCTCACACCAACGTGTGGAGCGCACCCTCCTTGCCCGAGTGAGTAGGGGGTGGGTGAGCATGGGGCTCAGAAGGAAGGCCAGTCAGCACAGGGGAACAAGGAACCCCAGCCCCATCCCCACTCTGACTCCCACATACAGGCAGCCTCATGGCTGCCCTCCATGGGCAGCCGGTTCCTCAGGAGCTCCCCCCAAGGGTGGCCCGAATGTCTGGCTCCCTGCTAGAGAGGCATTGGGGAGAAGAGAAGCAGCCGGCGCTCAGCAGGACCCACTGCCAGACATGGGAATGTGGCCAAGCCGGACCTTCCAGCTCAGCTGACTCTCCAGCGGAAAGACACTGCATGAGCGAGCCCCGGGGTGGACAGGAGAGCCCAGCTAACCACCCAGCGCCAGCACCAGAAATGATGTTGTGCCAACCATTTCCGGGTTTTGGGTTACCCAGCCAGAGGATACGATAGCTGCATGTGATAGCTGCATGTGATAGACACACACACCCCAAAACCAACAAAAGTCAGAATCTCCCCAATGTTGTCAAACAGCAGCCGGATGGTTACATACACCACGCTGTGATCCCCAATAGGATACATGGAAGACGCTATAAACCATGACTACAGACGTGCTGAAGGCACGGAGATGTGCCTGCTGGGTTCCAACAAGGGCACAGAGGGGAAGGAAGCATCCTACGGACGGGGGACCCCTGCTAGGAAAGGACACCAGTTCCCTGTGAAGGCTACAGAGGGTGAAATCTCTCCTTCTCTCTTTGTGCTTCTGGTTTTCCTCCTACATGCCATTTTCCTCAATCATATTAGAAAGAATTTATTTTAGGTTTTTAAATTTCTTTTTATTGGAGTCCAATTTGTATGAATTCTTCTTTCAGCATGGGTGTCATTCAGGTGAGAAGGAGAGATAAAGATTTTCCTAGACAGACAACATATAAAGGAGTTCATGACCACTTAATCAGTCCAGTAAGGAATTTTAAGAGGGACTCTTCTAGTGGGGGAAAAAAAGAGACCAAAAGAAACATAGACTAGAAAGGACCGGAGAAAGTCACTGGAAACACCATCTCTTCCGGAAACCCAAAGGCACAAAGTTCATATCTTTGAATAATCATTCTGAATGCTGATAGACTAAATGCTCCAATCAAAGGTATAGGGTATGAGAGTGGCTTAAAAAACAGGATCCGGTATGCCTGGGTGGCTCAGGGGTTGAGCCTCTGCCTTTGACTCAGGGTGTGATCCTGGAGTCTGGGATCAAGTCCCATATTATGCTCCTGGTGGAGAGCCTACTTCTCTCACTGCCTAATTTTCTGCCTCTCTCTCTCTCTCTTTCTCTCTCTCTCCCTCAATCTCTCAGTTTAATCGTTATTAAAAAAACAAGATCCATCTGTATGCTGCCTACAAGATGCTCACATTAGACTTGTAGACACCAGGAGATTGAAAGTCAGGGGATGGAAAATCATCTATCATGCTAATGGATATCAAAAGAAAGCTGGAGGACCCATACTTATATCAGACAAATGAGATTTGAAACCAAACCCTAGGGGACACCTGGTGGCTCAGTGGTTGAGCATCTGCCTTTGGCTCAGGGGGTGATCCTGGGATCCCAGGAACAAGTCCCACATCGGCCTCCATTTGTGGAGCCTGCCTTTCCCTCTGCCTATGTTTCTTCCTCTGCTTCTTTGTGTATCTCTCATGAATAAATAAATAAAATCTTTAAATTTCAAAAAAGAAAGAACAAATACTGTAAGAAGAGATGAAGAAGGGCATTATTTCATAATTAAAAAGACTCTCTATCAAGATCAAACAACTAAATATTTATGTTGCCAACATGGGAGTACCTAAATATAGAAACCAATTAACAACAAACGTACAGGAACTCACTGATAATAATACAATGACAGGGGATTTTAACACCCACTTATGGCAATGGACCAATCGTGTATACAGAAAATCAACAGGGGAACAATAGCTTTGACACACTGGACCACAGGGACTCAACAGATATAGTCTGAACATTTCATCCTAAAGCAGAACACCTTCCTTCATTTTTTTTATTATTTACGATCGTCACAGAGAGAGAGAGAGAGAGGCAGAGACATTGGCAGAGGGAAAAGCAGGCTCCATTCACTGGGAGGCCGACATGGGATTAGATCCCAGGTCTCCAGGATGGCGCCTTGAGCCAAAGGCAGGTGCTAAACCGCTGCGCCACCCAGGGATCCCTACACATTCCTTTAAACAGCACATGGGACATTCTACAGAACAGATCATATCATGGCCAACAAATCAGCCCTCAACAGGTACTACAGTTACAAGAAGGTTGATATCACACCCTGTACAGTTTTGGACCAGACACTATGAAACTTGAAGTCAACAGTAAGAAAAAAAAAATTGGACAGACCAAAAATATGTGGAGATTATGAACATCCTACTAGAGAATGAATGGAGTAACCAAGAAACTAAATAGGAAATTTAAAACAAATGAAAATGAAAACATGTTTCTCAAAACATCTGGGATGTAGCAAAGGCAGTCGTAAGAGGGAAGTACATAGCAATACAGGCCTACCTCAAGAAACAAGAAGTCTCCAATACACAACCTAACCGTACACCTAAAGGAGCTGGAAAAGGAATAGCAAACATAGCCTGAAGCCTACAGAAGAAGGGAAAAAATAAAGATGAGAGCAGAAATAAACAATGCAGAAACAACAAAACAGTAGAATGGAATAACGAAACGAAGAGCTGGTTCTTCAAAATAATTAATAAAATAGACAAAGCCCTAGCCAGCCTTATCAACGAGAAAAGAGAAAAGACCTAATAAATAAAATCACAAATGAGAGAAGAGAGATCACAATCAACACCAGAAAAATAAGACAATTATAAGGGAATTCTATGAAAGGTTATACGCTAACATCTGGGAGACCAGGAAGAAATGGACAAGTCCCTAGAAATGTGCAAATGAGCAAAACTGAAATAGGAAGAAATAGAAAATGTGAACAGACCCATAACTAGCAAAGGAATTGAATCAGCAAGGCACCTGGGTGCCTCAGTTGTTGAGCATCTGCTTTGGCTCAGGTCACGAACCGGGACTCCTGGGGCATCAAGTGCCACATCAGGCTCCCCACATGGAGCCCCATTTTCACTCTGCCTATACCTCTGCTTCTCTGCATCTCGCATGAATACATAAATAAAATCTTTAAAAAAGAAAAAGAGATAAAGATGTGAAAGAACCCAAATAAAATCACAAATGAGAAAAGAGAAATAACCACCAACACTAGAAATACAAATGTTTATAAGAGAACATTATGAAAAATCATATGTCAGCAACCCCGAACCTGGAAGAAATAGATCAATTCCTAGAATTATATAACAAAGCAACAATAAAAAGGAAGAAATAAGAAACTTGAACACACAGATAACAGGCAGAGAAATTGAATCAGGAATCAAGAATCTCCCAACAGGAGACGCTTAGATCAATAGAATAGAATGGAAAGCCGAAACAAGATACAAACCTGTAACACTATGATCCATTAAACGACAACAAGGAAGGAAGGAATATCCAAAGCACAAAGACCGTCTCTTCAACAAACCCTAACCCTGACGCCAGGATATGTACAAATGGTGTTGGGAAAACCAGGCAGCCACATGCAGAAGAATGAAATTGGACCACTTTCTTACACCATATATATAAAAAATAAATTCAAAATGGATGAAAGACCTAAATGTGGGACCTGAAATCATACAAAGAAGAAAAGATAGGCAGCAACATCTTTGACATTAGCCATTGGATCTGCTTTCCAGATATGCGTCTGAGGCAAGCGAAACAAAAGCAAAAATCCTATTGGGAGTTCATCAAATTGCAAAGCTTCTGCAAAGTGAAGAAAACAAGCAATGCTAAAATGCAACATATAAAATGAGAGGAGATATTTGTAAACAACACATCCAATAAAGAGTTAGTATCCAAAATACATAAAGCAAATATAAATGTCAGCATCCTAAACACAAATTATCCAACTGCAGATGGGCAGAAGACATGAATGGACTTTGTCTCTGTCAAGACATCCAGATGGCCAACAGACACATGGACAGACACCCAGCGTCACCCATCATCAGGGAAATGCAAACCAAAACCACAATGAGATGTCACCTGATAGCCATCATAATGGCTAAAGTTAAGAACAGAAGAAACAACAGGTGTCGTTGAGGTTATGGAGTAGAGCGAGGCCTCTTACACCCTGGTGGGCAGGCGAACAGGTGCAGCCACTGTGGAAAACACTGTGATGGGTCCTCGAGTAGTTGAAAATAGGGGATCCCGGGTGGCTCAGCCGTTTGGCACCTGCCTTTGGCCCATGTCGTGATCCTGGAGAACTGGGATCGAATTCCACGTCGGACTCACAGTGCACGGAGCCTGCTTCTCCCTCTGACTGTGTCTCTGCCTCTCTCTCTTCTATCATAAAAAATTTTTAAAAAAGTTAAAATAGAGCTACACGATTCCAAAATTGCAGAGCTAGGTATTTACCCCAAGGATACAAAGTTGTTTTAGTAGATTCAAAAGGACACGCAGCCCAGTGTTTGTAGCAGCATTATCAACAAGAGCCAAACTGTGGATACAGCCAGATGTCCATCGACAGTGATGAATGGGCCGAGACGATGTGGTAAATACCCGCGGCATCACTCTTCATCAGAAGGGATGAAATGAAGCCATTTACAATGACGTGGGAGAAGTGGAAAGGACTTATGCTAAAAACTCAGTGGAGGAAGATACCAAATACCATACAATTGTATTCACATGTGAATTTTAAAAACCAAACAAAACTGGCAAAGGGGCGGGGGGATGAGAGAAGCAAAAAAAAACACTATTAACCACAGAGAATAAACTAATAATACCAGAGGAAGGTGGGGGGATGGGGAATCAGGCGGATGGGGATAGTGGAGCACCTGTGACCAGTACCAGGCGTTGTATCCAAGTCGTTAACACCCTCTCTTAGGACTTCTAGTTTTGGATTGTTCTCATTCATTGATTTTTAATTTCTGCCTGATTAGGCTCTAATTCTGCAGTCATGAGTCTCTTGAGGCCGTTATACTTTTTTCAGAGCCACCAGTACTGTATAATAGTGCGTCTGAATGGTCTTTCTGACTTGAATGTATCCAGATTTGGGTGACTCTGTGGAGAGAGGACTGTTTCTTCTCGATTCTTTCTTTTAGGTGAGGTTTTTCCTTCTATCATTTTGCTCATTTCCGAGTGGGCCAAAAGCAAGTTGTAATTGTGAAAAATAAGAAAAAGAGAGGAGAAGAAAGAATTCCAGACAGAGCGAAAGAGAAAAAAAAAGGGAAGAGAAAACAAAACGAAATAAAAAAAAAAGAAGAAAATAGAAAGAAAACGAAATGAGAACAAAAAGGTTGGTTGGGGGATGAAACAAATCAAAAAGCACACAAAAACAAAAGCAAAACAAAAAAAAAAAAAGACCCAGTGGAGTATCTTCTGATTCTGTGTTAATTCCCTTGGCTTCTCTGGAAGTTGTCCGTCCTACTGGTGTTCTGGGGAGGGCCCTGTTGTGCTGAGTTTCAGGTGTTAGCAGTTGGATGCTGAGCTCTGTTCCCTGCCTTTGCAGGGCTCAGTGGGGTTTTTTTGCCCGTGAGGCGCAGGAGGCAACAGCCCCAGTGGCGGGGCATCTCCTGGAAACCGGATCATCTCCGGAGGAAACTCCGTCTGCAGGTCCTGGAAGGCTCCGGGCGGGGCCGCTGATCTGCTTCAGCTCGGGGCAAGGGGCTCCTATGCTGCCTTGGCCTCCCTGGTCTCTGCCTGTCCCGGGGAGGCGGATCCTGGGCTGTGTCCCGCACCCTTGCTCGGTGCCCTGCGCTGGTGATTCCGCGCTCCCGGGCCGTGCAACCCCCTCCCGCAGAGTCGCCGCCCGGCCCTCTCCGAGCTGCTCTGGAACTGCGCAGCCCCCTCTTCACGAGCCTCTTCCATCTGCCCATCCGGCCGAGCTGCTCCCGTGGCCAATGCAGCCCCCCCACGGAGCCTCTGCCCGAGCCCCCCCCCGCGCTGCTCCGGGTCCCCTTCCGGTCCCTCCGTGCGCCGCTGCAGAGCCCTTAGGAGCGGCCGCACTCTCCTGGGTGGCGGAGTTTCTGGTACTGTCCCGGGGAGCCAGGCAATCCCCTCCTCCTGGGTCTATCCGCTCCCTGCGAGCCCCTTTGCGCCCGAAGGTCCGGTCAAGCTTCCTTGCGCGCTCCGGACGGGGCTCTCCTGTCCCTGGGACACACTCGCCCCGGCCTCAGCCCCGTCGCCTCGCGGGGCCCCTCCCCCTTGGGAGGCCTTTTTTTCTTTATTTTCTTTTCCCCCGTCTTCCTAAACCTTGATAGAAGCGCGAACCTTCTCACTGTTGCATTCCATGCTGGTCTCCTTTAAATCTCAGGCCGAATCATAGATTTTCAGGATAATTTGAAGGTTTTCTAGTAGTTTTGTGTGGAGACAGGTGATTGCAGACCCTACTCTTTCCGCCATCTTGCTCCTCCCCCGTTTCTCTTTAACGTTGATACAGATTTCCCCTGGGAAGATATCTGGACCTGGACTTTGTGACTTGGGAGGTTTTTGATGACTGCTTCAATTTCCTCCCTGGTTTATTGGCCTGTTTAGTTTCTATGTCTTCCTGGTCCAGTTTTTGGTAGTTTGTGGTTTTCCAGAAAGCGTCCTTTCTTCTAGATTGCCTAATTTATTTCGTATAGCTGGTCTAATATGTTTTTTAAAATCGTTTGTATTTCCTTGGTGTTGGCTAGTGATTCCTCCTTTCTCATCATGATTCTTATTTATTAATTTGATTCTTGTCTCTCTTCTAATAAAGAAGACGGCCTTAATGGTTTTATGTATGTATTCATTCTTTCAAAGAACCAACGCTGGTTTGTTGATCGGTTCACATTTCTTCTGGTCTCAGTTTTTCCTTGAGTCTGCTCTAATTTAATTAAATCTTTTTCTGGTTGGGTGTAGGATCTAGTTGCTGTTTTTTTTTTCTCTAGCGCCTGATGAAGGTTAGCTTTGTAATTTGAGATCTTTCCAGTTTTTGAATGGTGCTTCTATTGTTGATTATTTCCCCCTTAGACTGCCGGTTTTGGCTGCATGCCAACGATTTTGAACTTGTATCTATCTCATTCCAATTAGTTTCCGATGATCCTTTTAACTCTTCCTCCATTTTCCTTGTTAAAGAATCCTTTCTCCTTTTAGCAGATGGTCGCGTAACCTCCACGGTGTTTGAGGTCCTTCCAACTTCTTGTTGTGATTAGTCTAATTTTCGGCATTAGGGTCTCAGAATATCAGGATGATCTGACTCTTATTGGTAATCGGTTCTAACGTGATTGTGAGGGACCCACTATGTGGTACTATTCTGGAAGAACGTCATGTGCACTTGAGAAGAATGTTTATTCAGTTTCAGTTTGATGTAGGTCTGTAGATTCGTGTGAAATCTACTGCTCCATGTAATCATTTAAAAGCTCTCTTTTCTTCTCTTTGGAATGTTGTGCTTAGAAGACCTATCGAGGGAGAAAGACCTAGATTGAACCCTAAAAACAAGTCTAAATAATATACGAAGTATTCTTCCCTTTCGTTATTCATTGGTTTAAATATTGCACTCTGTCTCGGGGAATAGAATATTAAGGCGATTTTTAGCCCTCTTTGTTGGATAATCCTTTAGTATGGTAGTGTCCGTCTTCATCTCTCACTATAGTCTTCGGGTCAATTTTTAGTTTTCTATATATGGAGGCTTACCACTGTTTTTCTTCTGAGGATCATTTGAATGGTACATGGTTCTCCAACCTTTTTTCAGATTGTAGGTGGTCCTTTCTGTCTATAATATGATTCTCTTGTCGAAAGCAACAGAGTTGGGGTCCCTGATTTTTTATCCAGTCTGAAACCCGGCACCTTTGATGGGTCATTAAGCCCATTCACGTTCAAGTTCTATCAACAGATATGAGTTTAGTGTCTCAGGACATCTTGCAGTCCTTGTGTTGTGGATTGTTCCCTGAACTTCTTCTTAAGGGGAATTGTTAAAGAGTCCCCCTAAAATTTCTTTGCAGAGCTGCTTTGGAGTCACATATTCTTTTCAGTTCCTACCTGTCTTTAAAGCTCTTTATCTCTCCTTTAAGTTTGAATGAGGCCTGGCTGGATAAAGTATCTTGGGTGCATGTTATTCTCGGGAGGACCCTGAATATATCCGCGCAGCACTTTCTGGGCGGCAAGGCCGCTGTGTGAGAGGTCTGGCTCCTCCCCATACAGGTCAGGGATTTCTTGTCTCCTTGGCTGCTTTAGGATCTTCTCTTTATCTTTGGATTTGCCAACTTCACTATTAAATCGAGGTGTTGGACGTTTTTATTGATTTTAAGGGGGGGATCTCTCTATTCCTGATCTTAATGCCTTTTTCCCGTCCAGATTAGGGAAGGTTTCAGTTAGGAATTTGGTCAAATCATACTCTGTCCCTCTGTCCCCTTTTTTCGGCGCCCCTCAGACCAATTAACACATAGGTTTTCTTTCCTCCGGCTGTCGTTTATTTCCCTTAATCCTGTCTTCCCCTGTTCCTGTTAATTGTCTGTCTCGTTTTTTCCTCAGTATTCCTCGTTGCCATCAACTTGTCTTCTATGTACACTCATATGTTCTTCATTTCCAGCTAGTTAACCCTCGTCGTTAGGAATTCTAGGTTTGGATGCATCTCATCATTGTTTTTGACTGTTCTGCCTGAGGGGATCTAAATTCTGCAGGGATCCCTTGGTGGCGCCGCGGTTTTAGCGCCTGCCTTTGCCAGGGCACCCGTCCTGGAGCCCGGGGATCGGGAAACCCCGTCCGGGCTCCCGGTGCAATTGGAGCCTGCTTTCTCCCTCTGCCTAGTCTCCTGCCTTCTCTCTCCTCTCTCTCTCTCTTGACTATCTTAATAAAAACATTTTTAACAAAAAAAACAAAAAATTCTGGCAGTCATGAAGTCATTGAGTCCGTTAGCTGTTTTCTCTAGAGCCACCAAATAGCTGTATAATAGTTCTTCTGAATTGGTGTGCTTTGACTTGAGTGTAATCCAGATTTGCCAACTTTCTCTGGCTTGGGACGAGAGGATTGATTTTTTCTTTTTTGAAGGTGAGGTGTTCCTTCTAGTCATTTTGCTCTTGCAGAGTGGCGCACAAAAAAGTGTATGGCGAAAGTCAGAGGAAAGGGGGAGAAAAGAGAAGTAGAGAAAAAAAAAAGAGAGAGAGAAAAGAAAAAAAGGAAAAAGAAGAAAAAAGCAAAAAAAGAGAATAAAAAGGAGAAAACGAAAGAAAAGAAAGGGGGGAAAGGGTGGGGGAAGCAATCAAAAATTAAACAAAAACTGGGGGAGTATTCTTCTTTCGTCTACTTTAAGTCCACTTGACTTCCCTGTAACTTGTGGCCGTTCTAGTGGTCTCTGAGGGGAGGGGCCTGTTGTGCTGATTTCACGTTCTAACCTTATCGGGGGAGCTCCTCTCCCCTGCCTGGTGAAGCGCTCAGTGGGGGTTGTATACCCTGTGACGCCCAAGGGGGAACAACCCCAGTGGCAGCAGCCAGGTCGGAACACATGTATTCAGCCTCCCCAGTAACTCTGGAGCAGTCCGTCTGCAGGGCCTGGAGGTTCTGGGGCAGGACTGCTGATCTTCTCAGCTCTGAGCAGGAGCGTCCTTGCTGTCCTGGGCCATCCGGGCCTCTGCCTTGTCCCGGGGGAGGCCGAATCCTGGGCTGTGTCCCCGGTCCTGTGCTCCCCGACCTGCGCTGTTGGATTTTCGCTCCCGGCCGGGTAGGCACCTCTCCACGGAGCCGCCATAGCCCCTCTGAGCTGCTCCTGGAAGCCCCCGCAGCCACCCTCCACATGAAGCCACTTCCCTCTGCCCTAGGCGCCGCCACCTAGCTGTTCCCAGGGACCCCTGCCCCCCCTCCGCACCAGAGCCGCTGCCGGATCCCCTCAGAGCTGCTCCTGGGTCAATGCATGTGCCCTACAGCCCTTAGGGAGGCTCGTTGCAATCTCCTGGAGTGCGGGTTTATGTTGTGTCCCATGGGCCCGAGGGAATCCGCACCTCTGGGCGTCTTGTCTCTGAATCCCTGCGGGCGCCATTTTCCCCTGGAAGAATGGTGCAGCTTGATTCTCTGGGACAGAGCTCATCCTGCCCTGGGGGGCAGTCGCCTGGCCTTGTTACCCTGGCTCTGTGGGGCCCTCCCCCTTGGATGCCTTTTGATCTTACTTCTCTTTTTCCCCATCTGCCACCTGATAGAAGTTGTGAACTTTCTCACTGTAGCATTCTTCTGGTCTCTGCTTAAGTTCCAGCTGATTCCTAGATTTTGAGTAGGATTATGAAACTTAATCTAGGTACTATTTGGTACAGACAGTGACTTGGGGGACCCTACTCTCCACCATCTTGCCCCCTGCTCCTCTATTTCTGTATGTTGCTTTTTAGCTTAGTTGTTTCTTCACTTTGCAAAGCTTTTGCAATTTGATGAATCCCAATAGTAAAGTATTGTTTTGTTTCCCTCACCTCAGAGGCATATCCTGAAAGAAGATCCAATGGCCAATGTCAAAAATGTGCTGCCTATCTTTTCTTCTATGTATGGTTTCAGATCTCACATTTAGGTCTTTCATCCATTTTGAATTCATTTTTTATATATGGTGGTAAGTAAGTGGTCCAGTTTCATTCTTCGCGTGTGGCTGCCTGGTTTTCCCAACACCATTTGTTCTTATCCTGGGGTCAGGTTTAGGTTTGTTGAAGAGACTGTCTATGTGCCATTGGATATTCCTTCCTGCCTTGTTGTCCATTATGGGTCATAGATACATGTTTGTATCTTCTTTTTGGCTTTCCATTCTGTTCTATTGATCTAAGCGTCTCCTATTGGGAAACCCTGATTGCTGATTCAATTTCTTTGCTGGTAACTGTCTGTTCAAATTTCTTATTTCTTCATTTTTCATTTTTGCTATGTTATATATTTCCAGGAATTGATCTATTTCTTCCAGGTTCTAGGTTGCTGGCATGTAGTTTGTCATCATATTCTCTTATAATTGTTTGTATTTCTCTAATGTTTTATTTCTCTTTTCTCAGTTTGTGATTTTATTTGGGTCCTTTCTCATCTTTTTATCTTTTTTCGTTTTTAAAGATTTTATTATGTATTCATGGGAGACACAGAGATGCATAGGTATAGGCACAGGGAAAATGAGGCTCCATGCGGGGAGCCTGATGTGTGACTTGATTCCCCAGGACCCCGGGATCATGACCTGAGCCAAAGCACAAGCTCGACCACTGAGGCACACAGGTGACTTGCTGATTCAATTCCTCTGCTAGTTATGGGTCTATTCACATTTTCTATGTCTTCCTATTTCAGTTTGCTTGTTTGCACATTTCTAGGGATTTGTCCATTTCTTCCAGGTCTCCCAATTTGTTAGCATATAATCTTTCATAGTATTCCCTTATGATTGTCTTATTTTTCAGGTGTTGATTGTGATCTCTCTTCTCTCTTTCTGATTTATTATTTAGGTCTTTTCTCATTTCTCATTCATTTGGCTGGCTAGGGCTTGATCCATTTTATTAATTATTTTGAAGAACCAGCTCTTAGTTTCGTTATTCCATTCTACTGTTTCTGTATGTTTATTTCTACTCTCATCTTTATTTTTTCCCTTCTTCTGTAGGCTTTAGGCTTTGTTTCCTATTCCTTTTCCAGCTCCTTTAGGTGTAAGGTTAGGTTGTGTATTAGAGACTTCTTGTTTCCTGAGATAGGTCTGTATTGCTATGTACTTCCCTCTGGACTGCCTTTGCTACATCCCAGTGGTTTGGAGAAACATGTTTTCATTTTCATTTGTTTTTAAATTTCCTCTTTAATTTCCTGGTTGCTCCATTCCTTCTCTGGGAGGATGTTCATAATCTCCACGTATTTTAGGTCTGTCCAAATTTTTCTTACTGTTGACTTCGAGTTTCATAGCGTCGTGTTCGAAAATGTACAGGGTGTGATATCAACCTTCTTGAACCTGTTGTACCTGTTGAGGGCTGATTTGTGGCCCATGATATGATCTGTTCTGGAGAATGTCCCATGTGCACTTGAAAGGAATGTGTATTTTGCTTTAGGAAGAAATATTCAGAGTATATCTGTGGAGTCCCTGTGGTCCAGTATGTCAAGGCTATTGTTCCCCTGTTGATTTTCTCTATAGACGATCGGTCCATTGCCATAAGTGTGTTGGTGTTAAATTCCCCTGTCATTTTATTATTATCAGTGAGTTCCTGTACGTTTATTGGTAATTGGGTTCCATATTTAGGTACTCACATGTTGGCAGCATAAATATTTAGTTGTTTGATCCTGATGGAGAGTCTTTTAACTATGAAATAATGCCCTTCTTCATCACTTCTTACAGTATTTGTGCTTTCTTTTTGAGATTAAATATTTTATTTATTTATTTATTCATGAGAGATACACAGAGAAGCAGAGGCAGAAACATAGGCAGAGGGAGAGAGGCTCCCCAAAGGGATGCCAATGTGGGACTCGATCCTGGGATCCCATGAACACACCTTGAGCCGAAGGCAGATGCTCAACCACTGAGCCACCAGGTGACCCCCAGGGTTTGGTTTCAAATCTAGTTTCTCTAATATAAGTACTGGTCTCCAGCTTTCTTTTCATAACCATTAGCATGATAGATGATTTTCCATCCCCTGCCTTTCAATCTGCTGTTGTCTATAGGTCTAAGGTGAGCATCTTGTAGGCAGCATACCGATGGACCTTGTTTTTTTAATAACAATTTTATTTTTCAGAGAATGAGAGAGAGAAAGAGACAGAGACAGAGACAGAGACAGAGGCAGAAAATTAGGCCAAGAGAGAAGCAGGCTCCCCACCGGGACCCCACTATGGGACTCGATCCCAGAATGTAGAATCATACCCTGAGTCAAAGGCAGAGACTTATGCCCTGAACCACCCAGGCATCCCGGATCCTGTTTTTTAAGCCACTCTGATACCTTATATCTTTTGATTGGAGCATTTAGTATTAGCATTCAAAGTGCTTATTCAAACATATGAACTTTGTGCCTTTGTTTTACCTGTAGAGTTGGTGTTTCTGGTGACGTTCTCTGGTCCTTTCTAGTCTTTGTTGCTTTTGTCTCTTTTTTTCCCCCACTAGAATAGTCCCTCTTAAAATTCCTTAGTGGACTGGTTTAGCAGTCATGAACTCCTTTATACTTTGCCTGTCTGGGAAAATCTTTACTTCTATCCTGAATGACACCCTTGCTGAAGAAAGAAGTCATACAAATTGGACTCCAATAAAAGAAATTTAAAAACATAAAATAAATTTTTGTTATTATGAATGAGGAAAATGGCATTTAGGAGGAAAAGCAGAAGCTGAAAGAGAAGAGGAAAGATTTCACCAGCCGTAGCCTTCACAGGGACTTGGTGTCCTTTCCTTGGAGCGCCCCCCCCCTCCGTAGGATGCTTCCTGCCCCTCTGTGTTCCTTTTTGGAACACAGCAGGCACATCTCCATGCCTCCAGCACCTCTGCAGTCATGGTTTATAGCGTCTTCTAGGTATCCTATTGGGGACCACAGCGTCGTGTATGTAACCATCCAGCTGCTGTTTGACAACATTGGGGGGATTCTGACTTTGGTTGGTTGTGGGGTGTGTGTGTGTCTATCACATGAAGCTATCATGTGCAGCTATCAGAACCTCTGTCTGGGTAGCCCAAACGCCGAAATGGTTGGTACAACATCATTTCTTGTGCTGATGTTGGGTGGCTAGCTGGGCTTTCTTGGCCGACCTGCGGCTCACTCCTGTAGTGAATTTCAGCTGGAGGGTCAGCTGAGTTGGTAGGTCTGGCTTGGCCACATTCTCATGTCCGGCAGTGGGTGTTGCCGAGCTCCGGCTGGTTCTGTTCTCCCCTACGCCTCTCCAGCAGGGAGTCAGACCTCGGGGCCACCGTGGCGGGAGCTCCTGAGGATCTGGGTGCCCATGGCAGGGAGCGCTGAGGCTGCATCTCTGTGATCGGGGTGGGGACGGGGCTGGGGTTCCTCAGTCCCCTGTGCTGCCTGGCTTTCAGGCCGAGCCCCATGCTCACCCAGCCCCTACTCACTAGGGCGAGGAGGGTGTCCTCCACACGCTGGTGTGATAGATCCAGCAGCACAAGGTGTGCACGCTGAGTCCACCTGGTGAATGTTGCCCAGGTGCATGAGCTGCAAGTTGGGACCCAGGAAATTTAACAAAATTCTCGTACCCCTGGACAAGCAGAGCAGGACTGATTCCATTTTGTGCTACACCCACCACCTCCCCTATGACCCCCAAATGACCAGCTTATGGCTTAAGGCGCTGCCCCACCCAAGTCAAGCTGCTGGGCACACCCTAATCGGAAATCGGCTCATAACAATGTAACCCTGTTTTGTGTCCCCCAAAACTGTGCACCAATTCTGACCAAAGTAATAGGCCAGCTCAAGTGGATACTATAGTGTAAGGTGTAATTCAATCAGCCACCTGCGTGTTGACCGACATGAGTGTGCAAATTTCTGCATATCCCACGGTCCACTGACCCTATAAATCTGCTATGCCTCTTAGTCTCGGGGTCCAAGTCCCTGCTCCGCTGTGTCGGGTGAACTTGGACCCAAGCTCCACCTTGTAGAGAAATCCTCGGGAGTTTGCTTCGGTGTCGGCTCCTTGGTGGTTTCTCAGATTCGTAGTCTTGGGCACAACACAAGGGCTTGCTGTCCTAACATCCTTCCAGGGCCAGGCTGAGCGCCCCACAGGCGCTCTGTGCCCCAGGCACACCCAATGGGGATGCGGGGAGGGTAATACGTGCCCTGGAACCGAGCCAGCCCAGGCCTCCTGGACAGAGGGAGCACAGACCTCCCAGGTCGCTTTGCACAGACCCTGGTGACCTGAAGTTCCCTGGCTGTCACTCTGTCCTAGCCCATTCTGGCCCATGGGCACAGGCTGAGTCCCAGTATAGTCTGTGGGGTCCTGACCTTGGCGACTGGCCGCCCCTGGAAGGCACGTGGGGACGTCACCTGTGTGTGCCTTGCGGTGCCCCTGCAGGGGCTGTTTGGGGCCTGGGTGATACCCCTTCGTCCTCTCTGTGGGTCTCTTGATGCCCCGTGCACAGAGTTCTGGGAGACACAGAAAAGGGCTGGCTGTGCACAACACTTTATTGACTATCTACAGTAAATGGGCTCAGAGCCGTGGTTGCGCGCTTTCACCTGGGGAGGGAGACCTTTCTGTCCTTTACAGGAGGACAAGAATCACATGGGTTGACGGTCAAGTGCTGGAGTCCCCCACCTGGGAGCATGTGTGGACTCCGTGTGGGGGCGTGTGTCCTGAGTTTTCAGCCTGAGAGACGGTTCTGAGAACAGCAGAGCTGAACTGGACCTGCAGCTCCTGGGCTCCTGTCAGGTTTCCCACAGGGCAGCTGGACCCCGGCCTCAGGCCCCCTGGGGCCCCAGTATCTGGAGGAGCTTGCCTCCTGGGGTGGGTGCCGGTGGGGCCCACTGGTGTACCTCTACTCTCCCCACCCTGGGGTGTACCAGGATCCTCAGGGCTGCCCTAGGTCAGAGACCTGGATATGGGGGTCAAGCCCAGGGCCCAGGAGGCCACATCCAGCTGTGAGAGTGCTCGCTCAGCATGGTGCCAGAATCCAGGGCTGCCCAGGGCCATGGGGAGCTGGAACACATTAGTCTTTGTGTTGGGCCTGGGCCGGGCCCAAATCAACCCAGCCCCCACAGATCCTGGTGCCAGGGCAGCCCAGGTCCCACGGGTTAGGGGCTTTTGTCCTGTGCAGGGTGTGTCACCCTCCAGGAGGGAGAGTGGGCAGAGGCAAGGCACAGTGGTTTCTTTACACCCCTCACCTGCACCCACTCTGTTGGGGATTCCGTGCCTTCACTCCTCCCTGCAACCCCTGTGTGCTCTATTGAACACCCGGTCTTCTGATGGGAACAGGGTATCCAGAGAATCACCGGGAGGCTGAGCATGTCTCACAGGGGTCACCTGCACCGGGTCTTTGCTGGGGGCCTATGGTGTGGGGTAGATGGTGTGTGACCAGGGGTATGATGGTGGTGGAGTGTGGGGAATGGTGTAGGGGGGATGGTGTTGTGGTGTAGTGTGGGTTAGGATTATGTGGGGCTGTGGGGCTGTGAGGGGGATGGTGTTATGTGGAATGCCATTGGGGATAATGACGTAGGGGGATGATGTGGGGGTGGGGAATGAGCAGGATGGCGTGGGGGGCCTGCGGACACAGGGCATCCCCTTCCTCTAAGATGCAAAAGGAGACGTCTACACTTTAAGGAGACTCCAGTCTGGGGTTTGCTGCAACACATGCCCCTGGGGCCGGGTGTGGTCAGTGCATGGCCCTGGCTGGACCGGGGGCATTATTCAGGGTTCATCATATTATGTGTGTTTTCAAATTGCAAATTGTCTCAAATTAAATGCATAGAACTTAGCAAGATGTAAAGCACTGAGAGTGGGTGTCACTCTGATCCGTCCAACCCGCATGGGATCGAAGTGTGTCCTGCTCCTGCCACGGCCATTCCACCTGGCACCCAGGTCCGGTTCCTGCCCCCCATGTCCCCCACCCCATCCCCTGCTTCTCAGGGGGTCGTCCCTCTTCCCTTTGGGGTTCAGCTCCCATGGCAAGCCCTGGAGGCCCCATCCTAGTGGCCTCCTCATCCCCGAGTCCCTGGGGGTGGGGCACAGAGGTCATCCCCAACACCCTACCATGGAGTGGTTTGTTGTTGGCTGCTGTTCTGCCCCCCGCCTCAGAAGTCTTGTTTTCCCTACCCGGAATGCCCCGGTCCTCCCCTGGGTCCTGATCCCCCTGGCCCCTCAACCTCACCCTACCCAGTAGTAGTCCCAAAATATGATATGACTGCTGAAAGTCCTGTTGACGTCCAGGTCCACCTGTGTGATGTCCCTGGAGGAGACAGGTCCTACTCTCTCATTTCCTGTGGGAAAACCAGGGAGGAGGAGCTGGCATCAGGGACACAGACCCCGACCTTTCACCAGGTGCTCTCCTGGGCAGGGAGCCCTGGGGCCACCATGGTAGTGTGTCCTGCCAAAACCTCCTTCCTTCCCCTGGGAGGCTGGGAACGGCGGGAGTGCCCACCGTCCCATGGGACCTGTGTGAGGGCCTGTGCCCCACTGTTGTGGGCGGGGAGGTGACTGAGGGTCAGCATGGGTGGGAGGGGACAGGAGGTCAGTCCAGGTGGGGAGGGGTCATGGGGGTGTTGTGCCCAAGATGGCGAATCCGAGAATCCACTAAAGAGCCGACACTGATGCAAACACACGTGGGTTGTTTTACAAACTCGAGCATGTGTTCAAGTATGCCCCACACAGTGGAACAGGGACTTGGACCCCGAGGAGTGTTTTAGCTTACTTTTAAGGGCTGGTCTCGGGGACCTCCAGAAGGGCTGGAGCAATTCCTCCAGTTCTGTTTACATTTTGATATGGGACCTTCAGGGGCATTGAGCTCTCTTCTCATTCTAATTGGGTTTCCAGCCCTTTGCTTAGGGTCAGTTTTTATTCTATTGTGGGGCTTTCTAAGACATTAAGCTGTAAACTTTGTTTTTTTACAGTAACGGAAGTAATGCAAATTTCAGCTTTTCTTCACAGGGGCCTGGGATTGCTGGACATGTGCTAATACTGAATGTAAAGTAGAATGGCCATAATGTTCTCAGCCTCCACGCATCCCGTCCCGTCCTATCTAGCTCATGCCCCCCTCCCTGGAGCTCCTAAGAGAGAAATTGCAAATGACCTCAGCGTGGCTACCTGTGTTGTGGGACAGGCCCAGGGATTTGAGATTAGGAAGAACTGGGGCACGGGCATCCCAGCTGTGCAGCAGGATTCCATGCTGCAGACTCTTATTCCCTAAGGCTATCTTGACAACTGACTTTGTACATAGAAATGTTCTCCTTTGTCTTTAAAAGTGCAGGAGCGAGTTAAAGCATTTTTTCTCTGCCCATATGATTGCTCAGATTCCAATCTGAGACATATTTCCTGTTAATAAGGATAATTTACTATCCATAATACTATGGTTAAAATATTCTTACACAAGTAATTCAAAGGGATGAGGGTTTCTCATCTCTTTCTTCACAGCTCAGTCACTCATCAGGAAATGCATCTTTATTGATTTGGAAATGATTGAGAGACATTAGTACTAATGGTCCTATTATTACGTGAAGGATTCTTCCCTGAGATTCTTCCCGTTTCAACTGACACTGAAACACTATGAACTCTTTGGAAGTCAAATGTCAAGGAACAAATGTTATACATTGCTAATTTTAAATGCACTTGCAATATGGTGTCTATTATAATAGAAGTATTTTTATCTGATTTTTGTTATTTATTATCCTTTCCTGCTTCAGGTTGAGGAGGCATTATAAGTGTTCATAAGTGTTTTTCTTTCCTTCTTTTTTTTAATTTTTTTAAATTTATTTATGATAGGCACACAGTGAGAGAGAGAGGCAGAGACACAGGCAGAGGGAGAAGCAGGCTCCATGCACCGGGAGCCCGACGTGGGACTCGATCCCGGGTCTCCAGGATCGCGCCCTGGGCCAAAGGCAGGCGCCAAACCACTGAGCGACCCAGGGATCCCTTTCTTTCCTTCTGATATAAAATTCTTACTTTGTTCCCATCGAAGGAACTGTTTAAGAATAAGGCAAAAGATAATTTAAGGATTCTTTTTTTTTTTAATTCAAGGATTCTTAAAATGATTTCACACTGGAGCCTGATTCATTTAAGTCAATTTTCAAATTAAATCTTATTTCTTACAAAGAAAACAAAGATTTATAGGGAAATTGAGAAGATAGTACAGAGAATTCTCATGCACTTGCACTCAATTTCTCCAATTATTGATATCTTATATCAGTACAGTACAAATATTAGCTAATGAATCAATATTAAAATTTTCGCAATAACCAAAGACCATACTTTATTCAGATTTCCTTAGTTTTTGCTAAATCCCTATCCCTCCTACCACACTCCATTTGTCCTCATGTTTTCTTAGGCTCCTCTGGATTGTGACAGTCTTTCAGACTTTCCTTGTTTTTGTTGAACTGGAACACTTTGAGAAGTAGAGTATTTTGTAAAATTTCCCTCAGTTGGGATATGTCTGTTGTTTATTTCATGATTGAACTGTTTTTGTGGATTATATACAGAGATATACTACCATTTTTATTATATCATGTAAAGAATAGATACTTTCAACACAATTTATCAGTCTTGGTATCGATCTGATAATCTTGCTGAGGTAGTGTTTCTCAGGTTTCTCTGTAGTAAAGTGATTATTATTATTATTATTATTATTATATTATCATTATTATTTTAAGTTTTTCATAATATATTTTGTAGAAGGAAGTTACTATGTGTATTCCACACATAAGATTGGGAAGCTACGCTCAGGAACTTGAGGGTGGAATGTCTGCACAAATTATTTGAAAATCTTCTACATGGGAGATTTCTTTTCCCTCTGGGTTTGTTTGTTTCTTTTTCAAAGATGCTATTTATTTATTTGAGAGAGAGAAGACTGATAAACATGTGCTAGAGGGACAGAGGGCGAGGGAGAAGCAGGTTCCCTGCTGAAGAGGGAGCCTTCCTTGGGACCTGGATCATGATCTGACCCTAAGGCAGAAGCTTAACTAACTGAGCCACTCAGGTGCCACTCTTTCTTTCTTTCTTTCTTTCTTTCTTTCTTTCTTTCTTTCTTTCTTTCTTTCTTTCTTTCTTTCTTTCTTTCTTTCTTTCTTTCTTTCTTTCTTTCTTTCTTTCTTTCTTCTTTCTTTTACATAATAATAAATTTACATTTTATTGGTGTTCAATTTGCCTACATACAGAATAACAACCAGTGCTCATCGTGTCAAGTGCCCCCCTCAGTGCCCGTCACACATTCACCCCCATCCGGCCCTCCCCCACTTACATCACCCCTAGTTCATTTCTCAGTGTTAGGAGTCGTTATGTTCTGTCTCCCTTTCTGATATTTCCCACACATTTCTTCTCCCTTCCCTTATATTCCCTTTCACTATTATCTATATTCCCCAAGTGAATGAGAACATACAATATTTGTCTTTTTCTGATTGACTTACTTCACTCAGCATGACACCTTCCAGGTCCATCCACGTTGAAGGAAATGGTGGTTATTTGTCGTTTCTAATGGCTGAGCAAGCCCACCTTTCCTCTGTCTTCATCTTGGGAGTCTCCCATGATATGAATGTTATTGTTTTAATAAGTGGCTGAGTTCTGAAGTCTGCCTTTGTGGTCCATAACCTTCCTTGTTTTTAAGGCTTCCACTTGGGACTGCATCTCAGTTATAGCATTTTGAACGTTGGCCTGACTAGATTTTAATTCTTTCATTTCTACAGTAAGGGATTCTCTAGTTTTCTTCTGTGCTCTTTCTCCAGCCCAGATGCTATCTTTATAATCATTGTTTTAAACTGTAGTTAGACATCATATATTTGTATTGATGGACTTCCTGGCTGTGAGTACTACCTCATATTATTTTATGGAGCTGAATTTCTCCATCTCATTATTTTTTCCAGAAACGAAAGAAGAAAAAGAAAAACCAAGAAAAACAATAACAACTGCTGTCCCAAAAAAAACTACCAGATTATTTTTGCCTGGTTGTTAAAAGATTCTAAATCCCAAAATAAGAAACACAATTAAAGTACCATGAAACCTAAAATGAGAAATATATAAGGTACATACATAAAAGTTAAAATAAGGCAATTTATAAAATAGAATCAAAGAAAATAAATGAAAATAAATCACAAAGTACAAAGGAAGCTAGACACTTCTTTCCAAGCAGAGCTGAAGCTCTGCAGCCTCTGTGGTCCGACAACTTGGTGGCAGCGAATCATCTGTGCGGGGTCTGGGGATTGGCCTTGGCGCTGATTGTCAGGTGCACATATGCCTGGGAGATGCATCTGCGGGGTCAGAGGTGGGGTGGGCATCAGCGCGTCTGCAATCCAGCGTGCAGCGCTGTGCTGCTCACTCAGACCCGGCCCAGATGGGCGGGATATGGTTGGGGTCTCTGGGTCCTCTGGCTCTGGGGCTGAGCATCCTGCCCCCCGTCTGCAGGGGCCTCCACAGAAGAACCCACAAGCCCCGGGTTTCCGCCGCTTCTCTCAGAATCCTGTGTTCACTCTACCTGCGTCCGAGCTTCTTTTGGTTTTCTTTTTTTATCTCAGACTGTTGTGCCCAAGATTGCGAATCCGAGAAATCTCCGAGAAGCCGACACTGATAAAAACACACGAGGGTTTATTTACCACCTCAAGCTTGTGTCCAAGTATACCCGACAGAGCGGAGCAGGGACTTGGACCGTGAGGTGGGTTTTAGCTTAGTTTTAAGGGCTGGTCTCGGGGACGTCCAGAAGGGCTGGAGCAATTCCTCAAGTTCTGTTTACATTTTGATATGGGACCTTCAAGGGCATTGAGCTCTGTTCTCATCCTAATAGGGGCTTCCTGCCCTTGGCTTGGGATCAGTTTTGATTCAATAGTGGGGCTTTCTAGGACATACAGCTGTAAAAATCAAAGGATCCACACCTGGAAGGGGGACGTCACACTGTCCCTATATGCTGAAGACACGGAACTAGAAACAGGCAACCCCAGAGCCTCCACCAAAACCTGTTAGAACTAAGGAGTGGGTTCAGTAAAGTCACGGGACACCAACTGAAACTACAGAGCAGAGTAGCCTTGCTGTGTCCCGACAATGAGCACTCAGGAAGGAAAGGAAAGATGTGAATGCCTTCTCAAGAGCATCAAGGAGAATAAATAATGAGACTGAACCAAAGGAGCACAAGGCTTGTGCACTGAGCCATACCAGGCTCTGGGAGGCCATCCTGGGCTTGTGGGGTGGGAGCCTCATCTTGTGAAAATGTCCACAGTTCCTGAAGCCACCCTCAGTTTCAAAGTCATTCCTATCAAAATCATGGTGGCAGAACTTAGAAATAGGAAAAAAAAAACATAACATCCATCCTCCTCAACAAATAACCCCGGACAGCAAATCAGTATTGGAGAAGCAGGACAGAGTGAGACACAGCACTTTCCTATTTCCCCTGTTATGTCCCCACCCCTCCAGCGACCCTCAGTTCATTTCCTATCGTTAAGAGTCTGTATTTGCTGCATCTGTTTTGATCTTATTTGTCTTTCCTTCCCTTCACAGTAGTTCATCTGCTTTGCTTCTTGAATTCCACCTATGAATGACAACACACGGTCATTCTCTTTCCCGAGTGACTTACTTCACTTAACATGATCCCTTTAGTTCTATCCACATCATTGCAAATGACAAGATTTCCTTCTCTTTGATACCTGAGTACCATTCCTCTCTCTATGACCATCATCTATCTCCCATCCTCTTTATCCATCATCTGCCACAGGGCACTGAGGCTCCTCCCACAGATTGGCTACTGTGGACCCAGCTGCTGTGGACATTGGGGTGCAGTTGTCTCACGTTCACTGCATGTGTATCTTCGGAGTAAGCTCCAGGCCGTTCACCTGCTGGTCGCAGGGTGGCTCTATTTGTAACTTCCTGAGGGGCCTCCACACTGTTTCCAGGGCGGCTCCACCAACCCGCTGTCCCGCCCACAGTGGAAGACGGTTGAGTGAGTTTTGCAGGACGTGTTAAAAGTCTGGTCCACATTTCATTTCGCGTCCTGTGGGCTCCAATTCCTTGTTCTTAAGTGTTTGTGGGAAGCCAGGTGTTGGGCTCCTTTTCAGTGAGATGTTTCCAAAGCTAACAGGCCCCAGCTGGAGCCTGAAAGTGTCCTGCAGGGGGCGCCCGAGGCCAGAACCCTCCCATGGGGCAGACGTGTGCAGTTTGCCTCCTCTGCCTGCACTATCAGGAGCCAGCCTGTGCTGAGGAGGCCTGAGGGGGATGTGGGGAGGCGTCTATGCTGATGAGCCGCAGCCTCCACAGGACCCGCAGGAAGTCTTCAGGGGGAAATTGGGTCGCGTTCATGCTGACAGGAGCCCCGGTCTCCTCAGGACCCGCGGTGAGGCTTTAGGAAGATGTGGGCCCGCATCCACCCTGACATGAGCCCCTGGGCCCCCTCAGGACCTGCGGGGAGTCTTCAGGAAGATGTGGGCCTACATCCACACTGACAGGAGCCCTGAGCCTCCTCAGGACTAACGGGGAGGTTTCAGGAAATTGTGGGCCCGCATCCACGCTGACAGGCGCCCCTGAGCAGCCTCAGGACCAACGGAGAGGCTTCAGGAAGATATGGGCCTACATCCACGCTGACAGGAGCCCCTGAGCCGCCTCAGGACCTGCGGGGAGGCTTCAGAAAGTTGTGGTGCGATGTCCACTCTGGCAGGAGCTCCCAGGCCCCTCAGGACATAAGTTGATGCTTCTGGAAGCTGGGGGCCGCATTCATGGTTACAGGAGCCCCGGCCTCCTCAGAACCCTCAGTGATGCTTTGGGAGGACTTGGGGCCACATGGACAGAACAGGACCCTGACTTCCTCAGGACCCCCGGTGTAGACTTGGGGAAATATGGGGATGCGTCCATGCGGACAGAAGACCCCAGCCTTGTCAGGGCCTGTGGTGAGGCCTAAGAAAAATGTGGGTGCCACATCCACACTGACAGGAGTCTCCAGCCCCCTCAGAACCCACTGTGAAGGTTTGGGAAGATTATGGGCCACATCCATGCTGACAGGAGCCCCGAGCCTCCTCAGGTCTTATGGTGAGGCTTGAGGAAAATGTGGGGCCACGTCAACCCTGACAGGAACACCGTCCTCCTCAGGACCAGCACTTTGGCTTCAGGACATATGGGGCTGCGTCTATGCTGACAGGAGCCCACAGCCCCCTCAGGACCCGCGGTGAGTTTTCTGTGGGACGTGGGATCATGTCCATGCTGAAGGAGCCCCCAGCTTCCTGAGGACCTGCTGTGAGTCTTCCAGAGGATGTGAGACATAGGCCACAGTGACAGGAGACCCGGCGTCCTCAGGACCCGCTGACTATGACTCAGGAACACGTTGGGCCATGTCCACACTCAAAGGAGCCTGGCTCGCTTGGACCCCCTGGAGGACTCTGGAGGAGCCATTGGGGGCCACGTCTACATCAGAAGGGACTCCTCAGAACCACAGGGTAAGTAAAAGGGCAGAATGAATGGTAGGGTTAGGGGAGGGGAGGCAGTTGGTGGTTAGCCTTAGGTTATACGTTAGGTGTTAGTGATTATGCTTATGGTTATGGATTAGAGGTTAGGTGAGGTATAAGGGTAATGGTCAGTAGTTAAGAGTTAGGATGGGGGTTAGGGTAATGGACAGGATTTAGTGTTAGGGTTAGGGTTTAGGCTCTAGGGATTAGAGCAGGAGGTTAGGAGTTGGGGTTAGGGTTATGGTTAGAGTTAGGGTTGGGCTTAGGTTTTCAGTTAGGGTTAGGGGTTAGGGTGTAGGTTAGGGTTAGGGTTTAGGGTGAGGAGCTAGGGTTACAGTTAGGGCTAGGTTTAGAATTAGGGCGATGGTTAGGGTTAGGATAGGGTTTAGGACAAGGGTTAGGGTTATTGTTTGGTTAGGGGTTAGAGTTAGGGACAGGTCAGGGTCAGGGTACGGATTTGGAAGAGAGTAAGAGATACATTAAGGGAGTGGGTTAGGGGTTAGTTTTAGGGTATGGGTTAGGGTACAGTTTGGGGTATGAGATAGGATTAGTATTAGAGGGTTAGGGTTAGGGTACAGGTTAAGGTCAGGAATAGGGTTTGAGTACATTAAGTTCAATTTAAGTTTAGAGGTTAGGGTTAGGGTTAGAGTTAGATTTAAGGTAGTGGTCAGGGTTAATTGTTTAGAATAGGTTTAGGAGTTAGGTTGAGGTTTGGCAGGAAGGTTCAGTGAATGTGTTTCGGTCTTGGGGTTTGTGTTTGGTTTTCGATTAGTGATAGGTCTTGTTTAAGGGTTAGGTCAACATTAGGCTTAAGTGTAGGGTTAGGGTTATATCTGTGTATGGTTAGAGTTTGGGTCCTGGCATGTGCCTGCAGTGGGACTCCTAGTTTCTTGGGCAGTTTAGTTTTATGCATTCTATTTAGGTTTTGGGTTCAAAGATAGCCTGAATCCACCAAGTCAGTGGTCTCCCCAGAAAATCAAAATCCAGGCTTCTGCTGGGGTCAGAATAGACATGGCAGGCTTCTCCCGAGCTGAGCTAAGGAGGGGATTTTTGACTCTAAAGACTCTTTATTTGCATTTTCATTTGCCTTTCTGATTTTATTTCTTGTGCGCACATGTTTCATCAATACTATCAATTATTATTTTAAAGTTTTACTTGAAATCCTCTTTGTAAACACAGTATGATATAGTTTCAGGTTTACCACAAGGTGATTCAACCCTTGGATACAACGCCTGGTACTGGTCACAGGTGCTCTCCACTATCTCCATCGCCTGGTTCCCCATCCCCCCCACCTTCCTCTGGTATTTATTTGTTTATTTTCTGTGGTTAATAGTGTGTTTTTTTATTTGCTTCTCTCATCCCCCCCTCCGCCCCTTTGCCAGTTTGTTTGGTTTCTTAAAATTGACATGTGAATACAATTGTATGGTATTTGGTATATGTCTTCCTCTCACTGAGTTCATTTAGCATAAGTCCTTTCCACTTCTCCCACGTCATTGTAAATGGCTTCATTTCATCCCTTCTGATGAACGAGTGATGCCGCAGTGTGTATATTAACCACATCGTCTCGGCCCATTCATCTGTCGATGGACATCTGGGCTGTATCCACAGTTTGGCTCTTGTTGATAATGCTGCTACAAACACTGGGCTGCGTGTTCCTCTTTGAATCTACTAAACAACTTCTGTATCCTTGGGGTAAATACCTAGCTGTGCAATTTTGGAATCATAGTGTAGCTCTATTTTTAACTTTTTTAAAAAATTGTTTTTATGATAGTCACAGAGAGAGAGGCAGAGACACAGTCAGAGGGAGAAGCAGGCTCCGTGCACTGTGAGTCCGACGTGGAATTCGATCCCAGTTCTCCAGGATCACGACATGGGCCAAAGGCAGGTGCCAAACGGCTGAGCCACCCGGGGTTCCCCTATTTTCAACTACTCGAGGACCCATCACAGTGTTTTCCACAGTGGCTGCACCTGTTCGCCTGCCCACCAGGGGTGTAAGAGGCCTCGCTCTTCTCCATAACCTCAACGACACCTGTTGTTTCTTCTGTTCTTAACTTTAGCCATTATGATGGGGAAGGAGACCCTTCTGTCTTAGGGAGAGCAAGAATCACACGGAGTGGGGGGGGGGCGAGTGCTGGAGTCCCTCACCTGGGAGCATGTGTGGACTCTGGTTGGAGGTGTGTGTCCTGAGGTTTCAGCCTGAGTGACGGTTCTGAGGACAGCAGAGCTGACCTGGAACTGCAGCTCATGGGCTCCTGTGCTGCATCCCTGCAGGGCAGCTGGACCCCGGCTTCGGGACCCCTGGGGCCCCAGCACCTGCAGGAGCCTGCCTCCTGGTGTGGGTGTGGGTGGGGCCCACCGACCTACCCCTCCTCTCCCCACCCTGGGGTGTACTGGGATCCCCCAGTCGGCCCTAGGTCAGCGACCTGGATCTGTGGGTGCACGCCCAGTTCCCAGGAGGCCACATCCAACTGTGAGAAGGCTCGCTCATACCGGGGCCAGAATCCAGGGCTGGCCAGGGCCAAGGGGGGCTGGATCCCATTAGTCTTTGTGTTGGGCCTGGTGGGGGCTCAAATCAACCCAACCCCCCAGAGCAAGGCGCCCAGTCAGCCCAGGTTCCTCTAGGTTAGGGACTGGAGTCCTGTGCAGGGTGTGCCACGCTCCAGGAGGGACAGTGGGCGTTGCAGGGCACAGTGGGTCCTCTGCACCACTCACCTGCACACACCCTGTTGGGGGCTCCCTGTCTTCCCTCCTCCCTGCCACCCCTGGGTACTCTATGGGACACCTGGGGTTCTGATGGGAGCAGGGTATCCATAGAACCCTGGGGAGGCTGAGCATGTCCCACAGGGGGCAGCTGCATCGGATCCTTGCTCAGGGACGATGGTGTGGGGATGGATGGTGTGGGGGCATGAGTATGATAGTGGTAGAGTGTGGGGGATGGTGTAGGGGGGATTGTTTTGGGGTATAGCGTGGGTGGGGATTGTGTGAGGCTGTGTGTGTGTGAGGGGGATGGTGTAGGGGTTACGCCATGGGGGATGATGATGTTAGGGGATGGTGTGGGCCTGCGAAATGGGATGGGGTGGGGGGGCTGGCAGACACATGGCAAACCCTTTATCCACAGGGGAAATCTACAGAAAAAGGTGACCCCGGTCTGGGGTTTGCTGTGACACTTGCCCCTGGGGCCCCGTGTGGTCAGTGCAGGGCCCTGGCTGGACCGGGGACAATATCTCGGGTCATCATACTCTATATATTTACAAATTGCAAATTGTCTCAAATTAAATGCATAGAATTTAGAAATATATAAAGCACCGAGAGGGGGTGTCACCCTGACCTGTCTGACCCTCATCAGATTGATGTGTGTCCTCTTCCAGTCACAGCCATGCACCCTGCCCCCTTGTCCCCTTACTGACCCCCACAGCCCGCACCCCCAACCCCTGCTTTTCAGGGGGCCGTCCCTCACCCCTTTGGTTTTCAGCTCACATGGCTCCCCTGGAGGCCCCATCCTAGTGGCCTCCTCATCCCTGAGACTCCGGGGGAGGGGTCACGGGGGTCATCCCCAGCACCTTACCATGCAGCCGTGTGTTGTTGGCTTCTGTTCTTCCCCCGGCCTCAGAAGCCCCGTGTTCCCTACCCAGAAACCCCTGGTCTTCCCCCGGAGCCCGATCCCCCCTGGTCCCTCAGCCTCACCCTACCCTGTAGTAGTATCAAAACATGATGTGACTGCTGAACGTCCTGTTGACGTCCAAGTCTACCTCCGTGATGTCCTAGGAGGAGACCAGGGCCTCCTCTTTCATTTACTGTGGGAAAACCAAGGAGGAGATGCAGGCTTCAGGGACACAGACCCCGACATGTCACAAGCTGCTGTGCTGAGCAAGGAGCCCTGGGGCAACCATGCGAGTGTGTCCTGCAGAACCTCCTTCCTTCCTCTGGGAGGCTGGGGATGGCAGGAGTGCCCACCCTGCCCATGGGACCTGTGTGAGGGCCTGTGCACAGCTGTTGTGGGCCGGGAGGTGACTGAGGGTCAGCCTGGGTGGGATGGCATAGGGGTTCAGCCCAGGTGGGAGGGGACATGGGGGTGTTGTGCCCAAGATTGCGAATCCGAGAAACCACTACAGAGCTGACACTGATGCAAACACACAAGGGTTGATTTCCAAACTCGAGCTTGCGTCCAAGTACACCCGACACAGCAGAGCAGGGACTTGGACCCCGAGGTGGTGTTTTGCTTTTAAGGGCTTGTCTCGGGGACCTCTTGAATGGCTGGAGTAATTCCTCAAGTTCTGTTTACATTTTGATATGGGGCCTTCAAGGGCATTGACCTCTGTTCTCATTCTAATAGACGCCTCCAGCCCTTGGCGTGGGCTCAGTTCTTATTCTAATGTGGGGCTTTCTAGGACATTAAGCTGTAAACTTTTGTTTTTTTCCTGTAACTGTAGGCATGTAAATTTCAGCTCTTCTTCACAGGGGCCTGGGATGACTTGACATGTTCCAACGATGAACTTAAAGTGGAAATGCCTACTTGAGTCCCGTGCCATCCTATCTTGCTCCTTCCCCCTTCCCCAGAGCTCCTGAGAGAGCAATTGCAAATGACCACAGCCTGGCAGCCTGTGTTGGGGGACAGGACCAGGGATTTGGGATCAGGAAGAGCTGGGGTGCGGTCATCCCGGCTGTGCAGCAGGATTCAATGATGCAGACTCTTATTCCCTAAGGCTATCTTGACAACTGACTTTGTACATACAAAAGCTGTCCTTTATCTTTAAAGTTGAAGAGCCAGTCAAAGCCTTTTTTCTCTGCCTATCTGATTGCTCAGATTCCAATCTGAGATGTATTTCCTGTTAATAAGGATAATTTACTATCCGTAGTACTATCCTTAAAATATTCTGACACAAGTACTTCAGAGGGATGAGGGTTTCTCATCTCTTTCTTCACAGCTCAGTCACTCATCAGGAAATGCATCTTTATGGATTTGGAAAGAACTGAGAGACATTATTACCAATGGTCTTATTATTATGTGAAGGATTCTTCCCTGAGATTCTTCCCCTGTTTCTTTTTTTTTTAATTTTTATTTATTTATGATAGAGAGAGAGAGAGAGAGAGAGAGGCAGAGACACAGGCAGAGGGAGAAGCAGGTTCCATGCACCAGGAGCCCGACGTGGGATTCGATCCCGGGTCTCCAGGATCGCGCCCTGGGCCAAAGGCAGGCGCTAAACTGCTGCGCCACCCAGGGATCCCCTCTTCCCCTGTTTCAACTGACACTGAAACACTGTGAACTCTTTGGAAGACGAATGTCAAGGAAATAAATGTTATGCATTACTAATTTTAAATGCCCTTGCAATATGGTGTCTATTATACTAGAAGTATTTTTATCTCATTTTTGCTATTTGTTATCCGTTCCTGCTTTTCAGGTTGAGGAGGAATTATACGTGTTCATAGGTGTTTTTCTTTCCTTCTGATATAAACTTCTTACTTTGTTCCCATCGAAGGAAGTCTTTAAGAATAAGGCAAAAGTTAATTCAACTATTCTTAAAATGTCTTTACACTTGGAGCCTGATTCATTTAAGTCAATTTTCAAAATAAATCTTATTTATTAGGAAAACAAGAAAGATTTATAGGGAAATTGGGAAGATAGTACAGAGCATTCGCATGCACTTGCACTCAATTTCATCAATTATTGCTATCTTATATTAGTATGGTACAAATATTAGCTAATGAATCAATATTAAAATAGTCGCATTAACCAAAGACCATACTTTATTCAGATTTCCTTAGTTTTTGCTAAGTTACCATCCCTCATATCACATTCCATTTGTCCTCCTGTTTTCTTACGCTCCTCTGGATTGTGACAGTCTTTCAGCCTTTCCTAGTTGTTGTTGCCCTGGAACACTTTGAGAAGTAGACTATTTTGTAAAATTTCCTTCAGTTGGGACATGTCTGTTGTTTATCTCATGATTGAACTGTTTTTGTGGATTATATACAGAGATATACTGCCATTTTCATTATATCATATAAAGGATAGATACTATCAACATGATTTATCAGACTTGGTATCGATCTGATCATCTTGCTGAGTTAGTGTTTGTCATCTTTTCCCATAGTTAAGTGATTCTTCTTCTTCTTCTTCTTCTTCTTCTTCTTCTTCTTCTTCTTCTTCTTCTTCCTTCTTCTTCTTCTTCATTATTATTATTATTATTATTATTATATTATCATTGTTATTTTAAGTTTTTCATAATATATTCTGTAGAAGGAAGTTACTATGTGTATTCCACACCTAAGAGTGGGAAGCTATGCTCATCAACTTGAAGGTGAAATGTCTGCACAAATTGTTTGAAATTCTTCTACATGGGAGATTTCTCTTCTTGTGGGTTTTTTTCTTTTTCAAAGATGCTATTTATTTATTTGAGAGAGAAAGGAGAAAAAAACCATGAGTGACAGGGGCAGAGGGAGAGGGAGAAGCAGATTCCCTGCTGAACCGCGAGCCTTCCTTGGGACCTGGATCATGATCTGACTTAAGGCAGAAGCTTAACTGACTGAGCCACCCAGGTGCCACTATTTCTTTCTTTCCCTCTTTCTTTCTTTTTTTAAAATAATATATTTACTTTTTATTGGTGTTCAATTTGACAACATATAGAATAACACTCAGTGCTCATCCCGTCAAGTGCCCCCCCTCAGTGTCCATCACCCATTCACACGGACCCCAGCCCTCCTCCCCTTCCATCACCCCTAGTTCGTTTCCCAGAGTAGGAGTCTTTATGTTCTGTCTCCCTTTCTGATATTTCCCACACATTTCTTCTCCCTTCCCCTTTATTCCCTTTCACTATTATTTATATTCCCCAAGTGAATGAGAACATACAATGTTTGTCCTTCTCCGATTGACTTACTTCACTCAGCATAATACCTTCCAGTTACATACACCTTGAAGCAAATGGTGGATATCTGTCGTTTCTATTCGATGAGTAAGGCCCACCTTTTCTCTCCCTTGATCTTCTGAGTCTCCTATGATATGAATGTTATTGTTTTAGTAAGTGGCTGAGTTCCCTAAATCTGCCTCTGTGGTCCATAACTTTCCTTGTTTTTAAGGCTTCCACTTGGGACTGCATCTCATTTATAGCATTTTTAACGTTTGCCTGACTAAATTTTAGTTCTTCTATTTCTACTGTAAGGGATTCTCTAGTTTTCTTCTGTGCTCTTTTTCCAGCCCAGATGCTATCTTTATAATAATTGTTTTAAACTGTAGTTAGACATCATATATTTGTATTGATGGACTTCCTGGCTGTGAGTACTATCTCATGTTATTTTATGGAGGTGAATTTCTTGATCTCACTACTTTTTCCAGAAAAGAAAGAAGGAAGAAAAAAAAAAACCAAGAAAAACAATAACAACTGCCCTCCCCCAAAAAAACCACTAGATTATTTTGGCCTCCTTGTTAAAAGATTCTAAATCCCAAAATAACAAACAAAATTAAAGTTCCAAGAGAGTAAAAATAAGAAATATATAAGGTACATACATAAAAAATAAAATAAGGCAATTAATAAAATAGAATCAAAGAAAATAAATGATAACAAAGAACAAAGTACAAAGGAAGCTAGACCCTACTTTCCAGGCCGCGCTGAGGATCTGCATCCTCTGTGGTCCGACAACTTGGTGGCAGCGAGTGGTCTGTGTGGGGTCTGGGGATGGCCCATGGCGCTGATTGTCAGGTGCACATCTCCCTGGGAGATGCACCTATGGGGTCAGGGGCAGGGTGGTCTTCAGCGCCTCTGGCCTCCAGCAGCACTGTGCTGCTCCATGAGACTCGGCGCTGTTTGGTGTGATGCAGGTGGGGACGCTGGGTCCTCTGGTTCTGGGGCTAAGCATCCCACCCCCCAGTCTGCAGGCCCTCCACAGAAGAGCCCCCAAGCGCATCTCTCAGAACCCTGCTTTCACTTTGCCTGCGTCCGAACTGCTTTTGGTTTTGTTTTCTTATCTCAGACTGTTGTGCCCAAGATTGCGAATCCGAGAAAGTACGGAGAAGCCCACAACGATGCAAACACATGAGGGTTTATTTACAAGCTCGAGCTTCTGTCCAAGTATGCCTGACAGAGAGGAGCAGGGACTTGGACCCTGAGGTGGGTTTTTGCTTAGTTTTAAGGGCTGGTCTCGGGAATATCCAGAAGGGCTAGAGCAATTCCTCAAGTTCTGTTTACATTTTGATATGGGGCCTTCAAGGGCATTGAGCCCTGTTCTCTTTTTTTTTTTTAATTTTTTTTTTATTTATTTATGATAGTCACAGAGAGAGAGAGAGAGAGGCAGAGACACAGGCAGAGGGAGAAGCAGCCTCCATGCACCGAGAGCCCGACGTGGGATTCGATCCTGGGTCTCCAGGATCGCGCCCTGGGCCAAAGGCAGGCGCCAAACCACTGCGCCACCCAGGGATCCCTTGAGCCCTGTTCTCATTCTAATAGGGGCTTCCTGCCCTTGGCCTGGACTCAGTTTTTATTCTATTGTGGGGCTTTCTAGGACATTAAGCTGTAAACAGCAAAGGTTCCACACCTGTAACGGGGACGTCACACTGTCCCTATATGCTGAAGATGCGGTTCTGGAAACATGAAACCTTGGAGCCTCCACCAAAACCTGTTAGAACTAAGGAGTGAGTTCAGTAAAGTCACGGGACACAAACTGACCCTACAGAGCAGAGTAGCCTTGCTGTGTCCCGACAATGAGTACTCAGGAAGGAAATGAAGGACGTGACTTCATTCTTCTCAGGAGCATCAAGGAGAATTAATAATGAGACTGAACCAAAGGAGCACAAGACTTGTGCACTGAGCCATACCAGTCTCTGGGAGGCCTTCCTGTGCTCGTGGGGTGGGAGCCTCATCTTGTGAAAATGTCCGCATTTCCTGAAGCCACCCTCAGTTTCAATGTCATTCCTATCAAAATCATGGTGGCAGATGTTATAAATAGGAAAAGAAAAACCCATAACATCCATCCTCCTCAACAAATGACCCCGGACAGCAAATCAGGACTGGAGGAGCAGGAGAGAGCGGGACGCAGCAATTCCCTATTTCAAACAATGTCACAGAGAGACAGGATAAAGCATTGTGGTTCTTGGGCCCCCAACTGGCTCCGTTGGTTAAGCATCTAACTCCTGACCTCTCCTCCGGTCCTGGTCTCAGGAGTCGTGAGTTCTAGCTCTGGGCTGGGCCATGGACGAGGCATGGAGCCTACTTAGGCAAACCAGTCCCACGGGGGGTGGTCCTGGCATAAGCTGAAGGAGCAAAACAGAGAGTCCAGAAGGAAATGTGCTCTGATACAACTGATTTTTTAAACTTAGTTTAATTTAAACCAAATTAATTATGGATAGTGTATTATACTTTCAGAGGAAGAATTCAGGGATTCACCAGTTGGAGATAACAGCAGTGCTCGTGACATCACGTGCCCTCCTTCATGCTGGTCCTCTGTTAATCCCCCCGCCTCCAAGGACCATCAGTTTGTTTCCTATCATTAAGAGTCTGTATTTCCTGCATCTGTTTTCATCTTATTTGTTGTTCCTTCCCTTCACAGTTGTTATCTGCTTTGCTTCTTTAATTCCACCTATGAATGACACCACACGGTCATTCTCTTTCCTGACTGACTTATTTCATTTAACATGATCCCTCTAGTTCTATCCACATCATTGCAAATGGCAAGATTTCATTCTCTTTGATAGCTGAGTGCCATTCCTCTGTCTGTGACCATCATCTCTCTCCCATCCTTTTTATCCATCATCTGCCACAGTGCACCGAGGCTCCTGCCACAGTGTGGCTACTGTGGACCCGGCTACTGTGGACATTGGGGTGCAGGTGTCCTGGTTTCACTGCATCTGTACCTTTGAAGTGAGTTCCAGCTGTTCACCTGCTAGTTGCAGGGCGGCTCTATTTGTAACTTCCTGAGGAGCCTCCACACTGTTTCCAGGGTGTCTGCACCAGCATGCAGTCTCGCCCACAGTGGAAGAGGGTTGAGTGAGCTTTGCGGGACATGGCAAAAGTCTGGTCCACATTTCATTTCGCGTCCCTTGGGTTCCAATTCCTTGTCCTTAAGTATTTCTGAGGGAGCCGGGTGTAGGGCTCCATTTCAGTGAGACGTTTCCGAAGCTAACAGGCCACAGCTGGAGCCTGGAAGAAGGCAGTTGCTTCCCCTGTAGCGCCCGCTGCCTCCTGCACAGCCTCCTGCAGCGCCTGAGCGTCCAGCAGGGGGCGCCTGAGCCCAGGCCCAACCCAGCGGGCATGAATGTGCAGTAGGCCTCCTCTGACTGCACTATTGGGAGCCAGCCTGTGCTGGGGAGGCCTGAGGAGGACGTGGGGACGTGTGCACCCTGATGAGCCACAGCTTCAGGAAATTGTGGGCTCGCATCCACGCTGAAAGGAGCCCCGGGGCCTCCTCAGGATCCACGGGGAGGCTTCAGGAAGATGTGGGCCTGTATCCACGCTGACAGGAGCCCCTGGGCCACCTCAGGACATAAGTTGAGGCTTCTGGAAGATGGGGGCTGCATTCACGGTGACAGGAGCCCCAGCCTCCTCAGAACCCTTGGTGACACTTCGGGAGGACATTGTGTCACTTCGACACAACAGGATACTGACTCCTTAGTACCCCTGGTGTTGACTTGAGGAAATATGAGATGCATCCATGCAGACAGAAGACCCCAGGCTTGTCAGGCCTGTGATGAGGCCTAAGAAAAATGGTGCCGCATCCACACTGACAGGAGTCTCCAGCCTCCTCAGGACTCACTGTGAAGGTTTGGGAAGATTTGGGGCCACATCTATGCTGACAGGAGCCCCCAGCATCCTCAGGTCTTATGGTGAGGCTTGAAGAAAATGTGGGGCCACCTCAACACTTACAGGACCCCCGTCCTCCTCAGGCCCTGCACTTTGGCTTTGGGAAATATAGGGCTGTGTCTATGCTGATAGAAGCCCACAGCTCCTCAGGACGCACGGTGAGTTTTCTGGGGGATGTGGGGCCATGTCCAGGCTGAAAGGAGCCCCCAGCCACCTGAAGACCTGCTGTGAGGCTTCCAGATGATGTGAGGCATAGTCCACAGTGAGAGGAGACCCAGCATCCTCAGGACCCGCTGACTATGACTCAGGAAGACGTGGGGCCACGTCCGCACTCACAGGAGCCCTGCTTCCTCAGGGCTTCCTGGAGGACTCTGGAGGCGCCGTTGGGGGCCACGTCCACATCAGAAGGGACTCCTCAGAACCACAGGGTAAGTGAATAGGTAGAATGAATGGTAGGGCCAGGGGAGGGGAGGCAGTTGGTGGTTAGGCTTAGGTTAGATGTTAGGTGTTTGTGATTAAGCTTATGGTTACGGATTACAGGTTAGGGTGAGGGGTAAGGGTAAGGGTCAGTGGTTAGGAGTTAGGATGGGGGTTAAGGATTAGGGAACGAGGTTAGGGTTAGCAACAGGATTTAGAGTTAGGTTTAGGGTTTGGGCTTTAGGGATTAGGACAGGAGGTTTAGAGGTGGGGTTAGGGTTATGCTTACAGTTAGGGTTGGGCTTAGGTTTGCAGTTAGGGTTAGGGGTTAGGGTGTGAGTTAGGGTTAGGGGTAAGTGTTAGGGGTTAGGGTAAAAGTTAGGGCTAGGTTTAGGGATAGGGCGAGGGTTAGGTTCAGGATAGGGGTTTGGGCTAGGGTTAGGGTTAGTGTTTAGTTAGGGATTAGGGTCAGGTCAGGGTCAGGTTATGGTTTTGGAAAAGGGTAAGAGACAGGTTTAGGGAGTGGTTTAGGAGTTAGTTTTAGGGTACAGGTGAGAGTGCTGTTTGGGGTATGAGATAGGATTAGTATTAGAGGGTTAGGGTTAGGGTACAGGTTAAGGTTAGGAATAGGATTTGAGTACATTAAGTTAAGGTTAGGGTTAGAGGTTAGGGTTAGATTTAAGATAGAGGTCAGGGATAAGGGTTTAGAATAGGTTTAGGAGTTAGGGTGTGGGTTGGCAGGAAGTTTCAGTGAATGTGTTTTGGTCTTGGGGTTTGTGTATGGTTGTCGTTTAGTGATGGATCTTGTTTAAGTTTTAGGTTAACATTAGGATTAATTGTAGGGTTAGGGTTATGTCTGTGTATGGTTAGAGTTTGGGTCTTGGCATGTGCCTGCGCTGGGACTCCTACTATCTTGGGCAGTTTAGTTTTATGTACTCTATTTAGGTTTTGGGTTCAAAGATAGCCTGACTCCACCAAATCAGTGACCTCCCCAGAGAATCAAAATCCAGGCTTCTGCTGAGGTGAGAATAGACATGGCAGGCTTCTCCCGAGCTGAGCTAAGGAGGGGATTTGTGGCTCTAAAGACTCTTTCTTTGGATTTTTTTTTAATTTTTATTTATTCATGATAGGCACACAGTGAGAGAGAGAAAGGCAGAGACACAGGCAGAGGGAGAAGCAGGCTCCATGCACCGGGAGCCCGACGTGGGATTCGATCCCAGATCTCCAGGATCGCGCCATGGACCAAAGGCAGGCGCCAAACGTCTGCGCCACCCAGGGATCCCTTTCTTTAGATTTTTAGTTGCCTTTCGGATTTTATCTCTAGTGCGCACATGTTTTTTTAATTTTTTTATGATAGTCACAGAGAGAGAAAGAGAGAGAGGCAGAGACACAGGCAGAGGGAGAAGCAGGCTCCATGCACCGGGAGCCCGATGTGGGATTGGATCCCGGGTCTCCAGGATCGCGCCCTGGGCCAAAGGCAGGCGCCAAACCGCTGCGCCACCCAGGGATCCCTTTATGTCTAGTGCGCACATGTTTTATCAATACTACCAATTATTATTTTAAAGTTTTACTTCAATTCCTGTTTGTAAACACAGTATGATATATTTTCAGGTTTGCCACTTAGTGATTCAACCCTTGGATACAACACCTGGTACTGGTCACAGGTGCCCTCCACTGTCCCTATCCCGATTCCCCATCCCCCCACCTTCCTCTGATATTTATTAGTTTATTCTCTGTGGTTAAGAGTGGGTATCTTGGCTTGCTTATCTCATCCCCCCTGTGCCCCTTTGGCAGTTTGTTTGGTTTCTTAAAATTCACATGTGAATGCAATTGTATGGTATTTGGTATCTATCTTTCTCTGACTGAGTTCATTTAGCATAAATCCTTTCCACTCCTTCCACGTCATTGTAAATGGCTTCATTTCATCCCTTCTGATGACCGAGTGATGTCGCAGTGTGTATATTTACCACATTATCTCTGCCCATTCATCTGCCGATGGACATAGGCCTGTATCCACAGTTTGGCTGTTGTTGATAACGCTGCTACAAACACTGGGCTGCGTGTCCCTCCTCGAATCTTCTAAAGTACTTTTGTATCCTAGGGGTAAATACCCAACTCTGCTATTTTGGAATCGTATGTTAGCTCTATTTTTAACTTCTTTTTTTTTAAATTTTTTTATGAATGTCACAGAGAGAGAGGCAGAGACACAGGTAGAGGGAGAAGCAGGCTCCATGCACGGGGAGCCCGATGTGGGATTCGATCCCAGGTCTCCAGGATCGCGCCCTGGGCCAAAGACAGGCACCAAACCACTGCACCACCCAGGCATCCCCTTTCTTTTTAACTTATCGAGGACCCTCCACACTGTTTTCCACAGTGGCTACATTTTTTGCATGCCCACCAGGAGTGTAACTGGACTACCCCTTCTCCATAGCCTCACCAACACCTGTTTTTTCTTGAGTTGTTAATTTTACCCATTATGACAGCTCTCAGGTGACATATCCCTGTGGTTTTGATTTGCATTTCCCTGATGATGGGTGACGCTTATTGTCTTTCCGTGTGTCTGGTGGCTTTCTGGCTGTCTTGTCAGAGACAAAGTCCATTCATTTTTCTGCCCATTTCCAGTTGCATGATTTGTTTTTAGGATCTTGAGATTTATATTTCCTTTATGTGTTTTGCATACTAACTCTTCATTGGATGTGTTGTTTACCAATGTTTCCTTTCATTTTATTTTATTTTATTTTATTTTTTATTTATTTATTTTTTATTTTTTTTCCTTTCATTTTATTGGTGTTCAATTTACTAACATACAGAATAACACCCAGTGCCCGTCACCCATTCACTCCCACCCCCCGCCCTCCTCCCCTTCTACCACCCCTAGTTCGTTTCCCAGAGTTAGCAGTCTTTATGTTCTGTCTCCCTTTCTGATATTTCCCACACATTTCTTCTCCCTTCCCTTATTTTCCCTTTCACTATTATTTATATTCCCCAAATGAATGAGAACATATAATGTTTGTCCTTCTCTGACTGACTTACTTCACTCAGCATAATACCCTCCAGTTCCATCCACGTTGAAGCAAATGGTGGGTATTTGTCATTTCTAATAGCTGAGTAATATTCCATTGTATACATAAACCACATCTTCTTTATCCATTCATCTTTCGTTGGACACCGAGGCTCCTTCCACAGTTTGGCTATCGTGGCCATTGCTGCTAGAAACATCGGGGTGCAGGTGTCCCAGCGTTTCATTGCATTTGTATCTTTGGGGTAAATCCCCAACAGTGCAATTGCTGGGTCGTAGGGCAGGTATATTTTTAACTGTTTGAGGAACCTCCACACAGTTTTCCACAGTGGCTGCACCAGTTCACATTCCCACCAACAGTGTAGGAGGGTTCCCTTTTCTCCACATCCTCTCCAACATTTGTTGTTTCCTGCCTTGTTAATTTTTCCCATTCTCACTGGTGTGAGGTGGTATCTCATTGTGGTTTTGATTTGTATTTCCCTGATGGCAAGTGATGCAGAGCATTTTCTCATGTGCAGTGTTGGCCATGTCTATGTCTTCTTCTGTGAGATTTCTGTTCATGTCTTTTGCCCATTTCATGATTGGATTGTTTGTTTCTTTGGTGTTGAGTTTAAAAAGTTCTTTATAGATCTTGGAAACTAGCCCTTTATCTGATATGTCATTTGCAAATATCTTCTCCCATTCTGTAGGTTGTCTTTGAGTTTTGTTGACTGTATCCTTTGCTGTGCAAAAGCTTCTTATCTTGATGAAGTCCCAATAGTTCATTTTTGCTTTTGTTTCTTTTGCCTTCGTGGATGTATCTTGCAAGAAGTTACTATGGCCGAGTTCAAAAAGGGTGTTGCCTGTGTTCTTCTCTAGGATTTTGATGGAATCTTGTCTCACATTTAGATCTTTCATCCATTTTGAGTTTATCTTTGTGTATGGTGAAAGAGAGTGGTCTAGTTTCATTCTTCTGCATGTGGATGTCCAATTTTCCCAGCACCATTTATTGAAGAGACTGTCTTTCTTCCAATGGATAGTCTTTCCTCCTTTATCGAATATTAGTTGCCCATAAAGTTCAGGGTCCACTTCTGGATTCTCTATTCTGTTCCACTGATCTATGCGTCTGTTTTTGTGCCAGTACCACACTGTCTTGATGACCACAGCTTTGTAGTACAACCTGAAATCTGGCATTGTGATGCCCCCAGATATGGTTTTCTTTTTTAAAATTCCCCTGGCTATTCGGGGTCTTTTCTGATTCCACACAAATCTTAAAATAATTTGTTCTAACTCTCTGAAGAAAGTCCATGGTATTTTGATAGGGATTGCATTAAACGTGTATATTGCCCTGGGTAACATTGACATTTTCACAATATTAATTCTGCCAATCCATGAGCATGGAATATTTTTCCATCTCTTTGTGTCTTCCTCAATTTCTTTCAGAAGTGTTCTATAGTTTTGAGGGTATAGATCCTTTACATCTTTGGTGAGGTTTATTCCTAGGTATCTTATGCTTTTGGGTGCAATTGTAAATGGGATTGACTCCTTAATTTCTCTTTCTTCAGTCTCATTGTTAGTGTATAGAAATGCCACTGACTTCTGGGCATTGATTTTGTATCCTGCCACGCTACCGAATTGCTGTATGAGTTCTAGCAATCTTGGGGTGGAGACTTTTGGGTTTTCTATGTAGAGTATCATGTCATCGGCGAAGAGGGAGAGTTTGACTTCTTCTTTGCCAATTTGAATGCCTTTAATGTCTTTTTGTTGTCTGATTGCTGAGGCTAGGACTTCCAGTACTATGTTGAATAGCAGTGGTGAGAGTGGACATCCCTGTCTTGTTCCTGATCTTAGGGGAAAGGCTCCCAGTGCTTCCCCATTGAGAATGATATTTGCTGTGGGCTTTTCATAGATGGCTTTTAAGATGTCGAGGAATGTTCCCTCTATCCCTACACTCTGAAGAGTTTTGATCAGGAATGGATGCTGTATTTTGTCAAATGCTTTCTCTGCATCCAATGAGAGGATCATATGGTTCTTGGTTTTTCTCTTGCTGATATGATGAATCACATTGATTGTTTTACGGGTGTTGAACCAGCCTTGTGTCCCAGGGATAAATCCTACTTGGTCATGGTGAATAATTTTCTTAATGTACTGTTGGATCCTATTGGCCAGTATCTTGTTGAGAATTTTTGCATCCATGTTCATCAGGGATATTGGTCTGTAATTCTCCTTTTTGGCGGGGTCTTTGTCTGGCTTTGGAATTAAGGTGATGCTGGCTTCATAGAACGAATTTGGAAGTACTCCATCTCTTTCTATCTTTCCAAACAGCTTTAGGAGAATAGGTATGATTTCTTCTTTAAACGTTTGATAAAATTCTCCTGGGAAGCCATCTGGCCCTGGACTCTTGTGTCTTGGGAGGTTTTTGATGACTGCTTCAATTTCCTCCCTGGTTATTGGCCTGTTCAGGTTTTCTATTTCTTCCTGTTCCAGTTTTGGTAGTTTGTGGCTTTCCAGGAATGCGTCCATTTCTTCTAGATTGCCTAATTTATTGGCGTATAGCTGTTCATAATATGTTTTTAAAATCGTTTGTATTTCCTTGGTGTTGGTAGTGATCTCTCCTTTCTCATTCATGATTTTATTAATTTGAGTCTTCTCTCTCTTCTTTTTAATAAGGCTGGCTAATGGTTTATCTATCTTATTAATTCTTTCAAAGAACCAACTCCTGGTTCTGTTGATCTGTTCCACAGTTCTTCTGGTCTCGATTTCGTTGAGTTCTGCTCGAATCTTTATTAGCTCCCTTCTTCTCTTGGGTGTAGGATCTATTTGCTGTTTTTTCTCTAGCTCCTTTATGTGTAAGGTTAGCTTTTGTATTTGAGTTCTTTCCAGTTTTTGAATGGATGCTTGTATTGCGATGTATTTCCCCCTTAGGACTGCTTTTGCTGCATCCCAAAGATTTTGAACGGTTTGTATCTTCATTCTCATTAGTTTCCATGAATCTTTTTAATTCTTCCTTAATTTCCTGGTTGACCCTTTTATCTTTTAGCAGGATGGTCCTTAACCTCCACGTGTTTGAGGTCCTTCCAAACTTCTTGTTGTGATTTAGTTCTAATTTCAAGGCATTATGGTCCGAGAATATGCAGGGGACAATCCCAATCTTTTGGTATCGGTTCAGACCCGATTTGTGACCCAATATGTGGTCTATTCTGGAGAAAGTTCCATGTGCGCTTGAGAAGAATGTGTATTCAGTTGAGTTTGGATGTAAAGTTCTGTAGATATCTGTGAAATCCATCTGGTCCAGTGTATCATTTAAAGCTCTCGTTTCTTTGGAGATGTTTTGCTTAGAAGACCTATCAAGTATAGAAAGAGCTAGATTGAAGTCACCAAGTATAAGTGTATTATTATCTAAGTATTTCTTCACTTTGGTTAATAATTGATTTATATATTTGGCAGCTCCCACATTCGGAGCATATATATTGAGGATTGTTAAGTCCTCTTGTTGAATAGATCCTTTAAGTATGATATAGTGTCCCTCTTCATCTCTCACTACAGTCTTTGGGGTAAATTTTAGTTTATCTGATATAAGGATGGCTACCCCTGCTTTCTTTTGAGGACCATTCGAATGGTAAGATGGTTCTCCAACCTTTTATTTTCAGGCTGTAGGTGTCCTTCTGTCTAAAATGAGTCTCTTGTAGACAGCAAATAGATGGGTCCTGCTTTTTTATCCAGTCTGAAACCCTGCGCCTTTTGATGGGGTCATTAAGCCCGTTCACATTCAGAGTTACTATTGAGAGATATGAGTTTAGTGTCATCATGATATCTATTCAGTCTTTGTTTTTGTGGACTGTTCCACTGAACTTCTTCTTAAAGGGGAATTTTAAGAGGCCCCCTTAAAATTTCTTGCAGAGCTGGTTTGGAGGTCACATATTCTTTTAGTTGCTGCCTGTCTTGGAAGCTCTTTATCTCTCCTTCCATTTTGAATGAGAGCCTTGCTGGATAAAGTATTCTTGGTTGCATGTTCTTTTCATTTAGGACCCTGAATATATCCTGCCAGCCCTTTCTGGCCTGCCAGGTCTCTGTGGAGAGGTCTGCTGTTACCCTAATACTCCTCCCCATAAAAGTCAGGGATTTCTTGTCTCTTGCTGCTTTAAGGATCTTCTCCTTATCTTTGGAATTTGCAAGCTTCACAATTAAATGTCGAGGTGTTGAACGGTTTTTTATTGATTTTAGGGGGGGATCTCTCTATTTCCTGGATCTGAATGCCTGTTTCCCTTCCCAGATTAGGAAAGTTTTCAGCTAGAATTTGTTCAAATACATATTCTGGCCCTCTGTCCCTTTCGGCGCCCTCGGGAACCCCAATTAAACGTAGGTTTTTCTTCCTCAGGCTGTCGTTTATTTCCCTTAATCTATCTTCATGGTCTTTTAATTGTTTGTCTCTTTTTTCCTCAGTTTCCCTCTTTGCTGTCAACTTGTCTTCTAGGTCACTCACTCGTTCTTCCACCTCGTTAACCCTCGTCGTTAGGACTTCTAGTTTGGATTGCATCTCATTCAATTGGTTTTTAATTTCTGCCTGATTAGCTCTAAATTCTGCAGTCATGAAGTCTCTTGAGTCCTTTATACTTTTTTCTAGAGCCACCAGTAGCTGTATAATAGTGCTTCTGAATTGGCTTTCTGACATTGAATTGTAATCCAGATTTTGTAACTCTGTGGGAGAGAGGACTGTTTCTGATTCTTTCTTTTGAGGTGAGGTTTTCCTTCTAGTCATTTTGCTCAGTGCAGAGTGGCCAAAAGCAAGTTGTTATTGGGAAAAAGAGAAAAGAGAGGAGAGAAAGAAGGAAAGAAAAGAGAAGAGAAAAAAAAAAGGGAAGAAAATAAAAAAAAAACGAAAAAAAAAAAAAAAAAAAAAAAAAAAAGAAGAAAAGAGAAAGAAAAAGAAAGGAGAAAAAAAAGGGGGTGGGGGAAGGAAACAAATCAAAAGCAAAACAAAACAAAAACAAAAACAAAAACAAAAACAAACAAACAAAAAAAGAACCACCGGGGAGTATCTTCTGATTCTGTGTTCTTTAAGTCCCTTGGCTTCTCCTGGAAGTTGGCCGTCTAGCTCGTGTTCTGGGGTGAGGGGCCTGTTGTGCTGATTTTCAGGTGTTAGCAGTTGGGGAGCTGCTGTGCCCCCTGCCTGGTGCAGGCTCGGTGGGGGTTGTTTACCCCGTTGAGGCCGCGAGGAGGAACAGCCCCAGTGGCGGGGCAGCTCTGGGAAACCTGGATATTCAGCTCCGCAGGAACTCCGTTCGCAGGGCATGGAGTGCGGCGGGGCCGAC
>NW_023331216.1:0-43638 GCF_011100685.1 Canis lupus familiaris | reverse complement strand
GATGTGATTAAATAGTGTAATATCAAAAGCGTGTGAGAATAGGCTTTTTTATGCTATAGCTGTTGCACAGCAAGAGAGCAGATGGAACCAGAGGGAGAGCCAGGGCAACAGTGTATTTATGTGTTGTAATACCTGCGTCGAGGATACACATTGCTGTTTTTGCAGTAGTGGGAAAATGCTGACTATCTTGGATGTCATTGAAAAATACACTTTTTGAAAATGGACATGGACCTATCATACCAATTTTTATTTTAAACAGAGAGTTACTGTTTAATTAAAAACACATATTTACCGAAGGGTCCGAAACATTTGCAAGTGGAAGGATCATAATGATTTTCCATGCAGCACACATTCAAATAACAAAAGTGAATTTCTCATTTCTGTTTTGAAATCATAACTTTTTTGCTTTTTTAAAAAAATTTAAATGTTTTTTGCTGCTTTAAGCTGTGGAACTATTGTAAGAAAATCATCAGGCCATTTATCCCTAAAAAGAGTGACAGGTAATGAGGAGAACAAAATAGGCGGTGGTATGATTCTTTTTTTTCTTTTCAGATATTTGGAAATATAGTATTTGGTTTTGTATGCCTATTGTTCCTTTGTGGCCACTGTTAAGAAGTACATACTTGTACAAAGGGACACACTTTTGGGTCTATCTCTTTAGCAGGATATCATAATAAGGAGATTTATTTTTCATGGGATGGTTAAACTATAAAGTTCTTGAAAGAAAATATTCATGAAACCTGTCATCTTGAGTTTTCTTGAGCTTGTGAATCTATAGGATACTAATAAGAGATTTACTAGTACGTCATTGTTTTCAGGGCCTTGAAAAAGCCTGTAGAAGTAGCTGTTGGTTTTCAAATTTCAGGCATTAAAAAGCAATTTGGAAAAGGAAAAAAAAAGAGGGGGTTGACAGAGATAAGTTGGATTCTGTTTGTTTTGTTTTTCATGTTGATATAAGCAGCAAATTTGTTCACAATTAAACTTTTTTTCATGTAGATTTACTGGTCAGGAAGTATATACCATGTGGAATCAGTAACTGGATATAGCTTTGGAATTCAGAACATTGACATCTAATAGATAACAAATTTCAAGAGTATGGATAACAAATGCTGAGTCATGGAGTCTGGTTTTGTTTTATTGTTGTGGAGGGAGGGAATTCTCTGATTTGTGTGTCAATGGATTGGTTTCAGGTTCTCTAAGATCTCTTCCAGGCTTAGTATTTGTGACTCACACTTTGAGACTAAATGAGCCTGCTTTGATGTATTCGTGGTACTGGGAGATGACCTTGGTTTTGTGCTGTCAATGAGTTTTGTTCAGGTCCCCATCCTTTCTCCAGAGCAGATCAAATACTGCTTTGCCCACTCTGGTGATTGATGAATTTAACTGTCTGCTTCCTTTGCCAATCTAAACCCAGTGTACCAAGAGAAACACATCCATCACTGGGAGTGGGGTGGAGAGCAGCTCCCAGGGGTAGGACAGAATGACAGGCATCATTTAATCATGGTCATTGCCAGCTTGTTATCGTGGTTAAAGTTTTCTCCTTTGGGTAAAATTAGAGCTTATCTAAAGATGGTGACAGTGTGATGCTTTACTTTTCTTCATTTAACTTCCTCTCTGCAGGTGGTTTCAGAACTGAATGGGTAGGCATATGTTTGGCCTAACCAGTGGGGTGATGGAGGCAGAAGGATTGCCTCATTAAGGCCCTGACAACCCTAGTTTTGTGAATGAAACTAGGAGCTAGTGCCAATATGGAAATGACAATTGATAGATGAAATACTATTTTGACTGGAGGTTATAAATCCTTAAAACCCCTAAATTGCTGAATAGTAGTCTTTAAAACATGAGAAAAGAATACTACAGTAACTCTAGTATATGGAGTAGTAGGAGGCAAGAGAATTACTTCTCCGGGACACATAAGCACAACCGTTATCTTTCTCTCTTTTTCTCACTAAGTACCCTTCTCATTCCCCCAAAAGCTCCTATTAGCTGAATTAATGAAAGTAAATAGAGGGACGCCTGGGTGGCTCAGCGGTTGAGCGTCTGCCTTCAGCTCAGGGCATTATCCTGGAGTCCTAGGATCCAGTCCCACGTCAGGCTCCCTGCACAAAGTCTGCTTCTCTCTCTGCCTACGTCTCTGCCTCTCTGTCTCAGTGTCTCTCATGAATAAATAAATAAAATATATTTTTTAAAATAAAGTAAATAGAACCTTGAATTTTGTTTTTATGAATGATAGCCAGATAGAAAAAATAGACTTGACTTCATACATAGTTCAGGCAACCCTGATAATGTCCTGTCTTATTGTGTGGAAAGTAAGAGACAATGGAAGAAAATAAATCTTGCTATATTCTAAGTATTGGTACTAATTATTTTAGGTATGGAGTTTTGGTTTCAGAGTTAGCTTTCCTACCATTATATTGTAGGGTTAAGAAGTTGGTATACATCACACTTCATATGCTAGAATCTTTGGCTATTTCATTCTTAACGGTTTTCAAGCTGAATATGAATCATGCATAGAATTAAGGAGAGTTTTTGAGGAGCCTTCCTATTTTATCTCGTGTACCGCTGTCTATTTATCTTAGTCACATTGCTGATTGAGGACGATTTAATGAAAACGAAAATGGAAAACAGAATACTAACTGTCTGGGTTTCTGGACCGGTTAAGATACCTTAAAAGGTTTCCTTACATATGCGAGTCATATTTGAAGCTATTATCGATGTCTGTAAACTCTCATATTGCCCCTTTTAAAACTTATCAGTCACATAAATTGGGTGGTGGCACCCTGACTATAGCTCCTGTTGAGGTCACTTAGCATTCAAGCAAATATACTTTTGAGCTCCTAGCTAGTTTCGAGTGGATGAAGTATTTGAAGGAGTGTGTACAAAGCTTGGAATAAAATTTCAGAGATTGTTTTCTAGTGTATCATACAAAAAACCCATCTGACATACTTACGATGTTTCATTTCTTCATCTCTTCTCAGAGATGAGAAAAACACTTTTTTGACTTGGTACTGTCCCTGGAAGGGTTGTGACACTCCTGAATTACCCTCGGTCTTGCTTTCGGCCCCTAGGCCTCTTGTCCCTTGCTGTGCATAGCAATTCAAACTGAGCCATTAGAAATAAGGATGTTGTATTTCAGTATAAGGCAGGAAATTCTGGAAAAGCATAAAATTCTGATGTCCTTTTTAAACTTATTCCAAAAAATTAACCACTGCTTTTTTTTTTTATGATAGTCACACAGAGAGAGAGAGAGAGAGGCAGAGGGAGAAGCAGGCTCCATGCACCGGGAGCCCGATGTGGGATTCGATCCCGGGTCTCAGGATCACGCTGGGCCAAAGGCAGGCGAAACCGCTGCGCCACCCAGGGATCCTTTTCTTTCTTTCTTTTTTCTTCTTTCTTTCTTTCTTTCTTTCTTTCTTCTTTCTTTCTTTTCTTTCTTCTTCTCTTTTTCTTTTTTTTCTTTTTCTTTTTTTTTTTTTTTCTTTCTTTCTCTTCCTTTCTTTCTTTTTTTTTTCTTTCTTTCTTCTTTTTCTCTTCTTCTTCTTTCTTTCTTCTTTTCTTTCTTTCTTTCTTCTTTTTCTTTCTTTCTTTCTTTCTTTCTTTCTTTCTTTTTCTTTCTTTTCTTTCTTTCTTTTTTCTAATAAAAATTTATTTTTTATTGCTGTTCAATATGCCAACATACAGAATAACACCCAGTGCTCATCCCATCAAGTGCCCCCCTCAGTGCCCACAACCCAGTCACCCCCACTCCCCGCCCTCCTCTCCGTCCACCACCCCTAGTTCGTTTCCCAGAGTTAAGAGTCTTCCATGTTCTGCCTCCCTTTCTGATATTTCCTACCCATTTCTTCTCCCTTCCCCTCTATTCCCTTTCACATCTTCTTATCCATTCATCTTTCGATGGACACCGAGGCTCCTTCCACAGTTTGGCTATTGTGGACATTGCTGCTAGAAACATCAGGGTGCAGGTGTCCCGTCGTTTCACTGCATCTGTATCTTTGGGGTAAATCCCCAGCAGTGCAATTGCTGGGTCATAGGGCAGGTCTATTTTTAACTCTTTGAGGAACCTCCACACAGTTCTCCAGAGTGGCCTGCACCAGTTCACATTCCGACCAAGCGTGCAAGAGGGTTCCCTTTTCTCTGCATCCTCTCCAACATTGTGGTTTCCAGCCTTGTTAATTTTCCCCATTCTCACTGGTGTGAGGTGGTATCTCATTGTGGTTCTGATTTGTATTTCCCTGATGGCCAGTGATGCAGGGCATTTGCTCATGTGCTTGTTGGCCATGTCTATGTCTTCCTCTGTGAGATTTCTGTTCATGTTTTGCCCATTTCATGATTGGATTGTTTGTTTCTTTGGTGTTGAGCTTAATAAGTTCTTTATAAATCTTGGAAATTAGCCCTTCATCTGATACGTCATTTGCAAATATCTTCTCCCATTCTGTAGGTTGTCTTTTAGTTTTGTTGACTGTATCCTTTGCTGTGCAAAAGCTTCTTATCTTGATGAAGCCCAGTTCATTTTTGCTTTCGTTTCTTTTGCCTTCATGGATGTATCTTGCAAGAAGTTACTGTTGCCGAATTCAAAAAGGGTGTTGCCTGTGTTCTCCTCTAGGATTTTGATGGAATCTTGTCTCACATCTAGATTTTCATCCATTTTGAGTTTATCTTTGTGTCTGGTGCAAGAGAGTGGTCTAGTTTCATTCTTCTGCATGTGGATGTCCAATTTTCCCAGCACCATTTATTGAAGAGACTGTCTTTCTTCCAGTGGATAGTCTTTCCTCCTTTGTCGAATATTAGTTGACCATAAAGTTGAGTGTCCACTTCTGGGTTCTCTATTCTGTTCCCCTGATCTATGTGTCTGTTTTTGTGCCAGTACCACACTGTCTTGATGACCACAGCTTTGTAGTACAACCTGAAATCTGGCATTGTGATGCCCCCAGCTATGGTTTTTTTTTATTTTTTTTTAAACAAGCTTTTTTAAATTTTTATTTATTTATGATAGTCACGAGAGAGAGAGAGAGAGAGAGAGAGAGAGAGAGGGAGGGAGGCAGAGAGAGAAGCAGGCTCCATGCACCGGGAGCCTGACGTGGGATTCAATCCGGGTCTCCAGGATCGTGCTCTGGGCCAAAGGCAGGCGCCAAAGCCACCCAGGGATCCCTGGTTTTCTTTTTTAAAATTCCCCTGGCTATTCGGGGTCTTTTCTGATTCCACACCAATTTTAAAATAATTTGTTCCAACTCTCTGAAGAAAGTCCATGGTATTTTCATAGGGATTGTATTAAACGTGTAAATTGCCCTGGGTAACATTTTCATAATATTAATTCTGCCAATCCATGAGCATGGAATATTTTTCCATCTTTGTGTCTTCCTCAATTTCTTTCAGAAGTGTTCTATAGTTTTTAGGGTATAGATCCTTTACCTCTTTGGTTAGGTTTATTCCTAGGTATCTTATGCTTTTGGGTACAATTGTAAATGGGATTGACTCCTTAATTTCTCTTTCTTCAGTCTCATTGTTAGTGTATAGAAATGCCACTGACTTCCGGGCATTGATTTTGTATCCTGCCACGCTGCCAAATTGCTGTATGAATTCTAGCAATCTTGGGGTGGAGGCTTTTGGGTTTTCTATGTAGAGTATCATGTCATCGGCAAAGAGGGAGAGTTTGACTTCTTTGCCAATTTGAATGCCTTTAATGTCTTTTGTTGTCTGATTGCTGAGGCTAGGACTTCCAGGACTATGTTGAATAGCAGTGGTGAGAGTGGACATCCCTGTCTTGTTCCTGATCTTTGGGGAAAGGCTGCCAGTGCTTCTCCATTGAGAATGGTATTTGCTGTGGGCTTTTCATAGATGGCTTTAAGATGTTAGGAATGTTCCCTCTATCCCTACACTCTGAAGTGTTTTGATCAGGAATGGACGCTGTATTTTGTCAAATGCTTTCTCTGCATCTAATGAGAGAATCACATGGTTCTTGTTTTTTCTCTTGCTGATATGATGAATCACATTGATTGTTTTACGAGTGTTGAACCAGCCTTGCATCCCGGGGATAAATCCTACTTGGTTATGGTGAATAATCTTAACGTACTGTTGGATCCTATTGGCTAGTATCTTGTTGAGAATTTTGCATCCATGTTCATCAGAGATATTGGTCTATGATTCTCCTTTTTGGTGGGGTCTTTGTCTGGTTTTGGAATTAAGGTGATGCCAGCCTCATAGAACGACTTTGGAAGTACTCCATCTCTTTCTATCTTTCCAAACAGCTTTAGTAGAATAGGTATGGTTTTTCTTTAAACGTTTGATAGAATTCCCCTGGGAAGCCATCTGGCCCCAGACTTTTGTGTCTTGGGAGGGTTTTGATGACTGCTTCAATTTCCTCCCTGGTTATTGGCCGTTCAGGTTTTCTATTTCTTCCTGTTCCAGTTTTGGTAGTTTGTGGTTTTCCAGAAATGCATCCATTTATTCTAGATTGCCTAATTTATTGGCATATAGCTGCTCATAATATTTTTAAAATCGTTTGTATTTCCTTGGTGTTGGTTGATCTCTCCTTTCATTCATGATTTTATTAATTTGAGTCTCTCTCTCTTCTTTTTAATAAGGTTGGCTAATGGTTTATCTATCTTATTAATTCTTTCAAAGGACCAACTCCTGGTTTTGTTGATCTGTTCCACAGTTCTTCTGGTCTCGATTTCGTTGAGTTCTGCTCGAATCTTTATTAACTCTCTTCTTCTGCTGGGTGTAGGATCTATTTGCTGTTTTTTTTCTTTTTTCTCTAGCTCCTTTAGGTGTAAGGTTAGCTTTTGTATTTGAGTTCTTTCCAGTTTTTGGATGGCTGCTAGTATTGCGATGTTTCCCCCTCAGGACTGCTTTTGCTGTATCCCAAAGGTCTTAAACGGTAGTATCTTCATTCTCATTAGAATCTTTTAATTTCTCCTTAATTTCCTGGTTGACCCTTTCATCTTTTAGCAGGATGGTCCTTAACCTCCACGTGTTTGAAGTCCTTCCAAACTTCTTGTGATTTAGTTCTAGTTTCAAGGCATTATGATCTGAGAATACACAAGGGACGATCCCAATCTTTTGAAATCGGTTCAGACCTGAATTGTGATGCGGTATGTGGTCTATTCTGGAGAAAGTTCCATGTGAACTTGAGAAGAATGTGTATTCATTTGCGTTTGGATGTAAAGTTCTGTAGATATCTGTGAAATCCATCTGGTCCAGTGTATCATTTAAAGCTCTCGTTTCTTTAGAAATGTTGTGCTTAGAAGACCTATCGAGTATAGAAAGAGCTAGATTGAAGTCACCAAGTATAAGTGTATTATTATCTAAGTATGTCTTAACTTTGGTTATTAAGTGATTGATATATTTGGCAGCTCCCACATTCGGGGCATATATATTGAGGATTGTTAAGTCCTCTTGTTGGATAGATCCTTTAAGTATGATATAGTGTCCCTCTTCATCTCTCACTACAGTCTTCAGGGTAAATTTTAGTTTATCTGATATAAGGATGGCTGCTCCTGCTTTCTTTTGGGGACCATTTGAATGGTAAATGGTTCTCCAAACTTTAATTTTCAGGCTGTAGGTGTCCTTCTGTCTAAAATGAGTCTCTTGTAGACAGCAAATAGACAGGTCCTGCTTTTTTATCCAGTCTGACAGCCTGCACCTTTTGATGGGGTCATTAAGCCCGTTCACGTTCAGAGTTACTATTGAAAGATATGAGTTTAGTGTCATCATGATACCTATTCAGTCCCTGTTTTGTGGATTGTTCCAGTGGATTTCTTCTTAAAGGGGAATTTTGAGAGTCCCCCTTAAAATTTCTTGCAGAGCTGGTTTGGAGGTCACATATTCTTTCAGTTCCTGCCTGTCTTGGAAGCTCTTTATCTCTCCTTCCATTCTGAATGAGAGCCTTGCTGGATAAAGTATTCTTGGCTGCATGTTTTTCTCATTTGGGACCCTGAATATATCCTTCCAGCCCTTTCTGGCCTGCCAGGTCTCTGTGGAGAGGTCTGCTGTTAATCTGATATTGATCCCCAAATAAATTAGGGATTTCTTGTCTCTTGCTGTTTTAAGGACCTTCTCTTTATCTTTGGAATTTGCAATTTTCACTCTCAAGTGTCGAGGTGCTGAAGGGTTTTTATTGAATTTAAGGGGGGATCTCTCTATTTCCTGGATCTGAATGCCTGTTTTTCTGCCCAGATTAGGAATACATATTCTGGCCCTCTGGCCCTTTCAGCGCCCTCGGAAACCCCAATTAAACGTAGATTTTTCTTCCTCACACTGTCACTTATTTCCCTTAATGTATCCTCATGATCTTTTAATTGTTTGTCTCTTTTTTCCTCAGTTTCTCTCTTTGCCATCAACTTGTCTTCTATGTCACTCACTCATTCTTCCACCTCGTTAACCCTCGTCGTTAGGACCTCTAGTTTGGATTGCATCTCATTCAATTGATTTTTAAGTTCTGCCTGATTAGATCTAAATTCTGCAGTCATGAAGTCTCTTGAGTCCTTTGCTTTTTTCTAGAGTGACCAGTAGCTGTATAATAGTGCTTCTGAATTGGCTTTCTGACATTGAATTGTAATCCAGATTTTGTAACTGTGGGAGAGTGGACTAGTTGTGATTCTTTCTTTGGAGGTGAGGTTTTCCTTCTAATCATTTTGCTCAGTGCAGAGTGGCCAAAAACAAGTTGTATTGGGAAAAGGAGAAAAAGAGGGAAGAGAAGAAGAAAGAAAAGAAAAAGAAAAAAAGAAGATAGAAAAAGAAAAAAAAAAAGAGAAGAAAAGAAAAAAAGAAAAAAGGGGGGGCAAACAGAAATCAAAAAACAAAAAACAAGGGGGAGTATCCTCTGATTCTGTATACTGTAAATCCCTCGACTTCCCCTGGAACTTTCCAGTGCTGCTTGGTTAATAATTTGTTTTTCCCCTGTCGGTCTAGCTGGTCCTCTGGGGGAGGGCCCTGCTGTGCTGATTTTCAGGTGTTAGCACTTGGGGGAGCTGCTCAGCCCCCTGCCTGGTGCAGGGCTCAGTGGGGGTTGTTTACCCCGCGAGGCCCCAGGAGGAACAACCACAGTGACGGCGGCCAGCTCTGGAGCCCTGGAGTCAGCTCCTGCAGTAGCCCCAGAGCTCTCCGTCTGCAGGGCCTGGAGGCTCCGGGCCGGGCCGCTGATCTGCTCAGCTCGGGGCAGGAGCGTCCTCGCTGTCCTGGGCCCTCCCGGCCTCTGCCTGTCCCGGGGGAGGCCAGATCCTGGGCTGTGTCCCCGGCGCCCTGGGCTCCCGGCCTGTGCTGGTGGGTTCGCGCTCCCGCCCCGCAGCCCCCTCCCCGCGAGCCGCCGCCCGAGCCCCTCCGAGCTGCTCCGGGTCAATGCGTGCGTGCGCTGCAGCCCTTTAGGGAGCTCGGCGCGCTCTCCCCAGGGCGCGGTGTCTGTTAGTGTCCCAGGGGGCCTGAGGGCACCCCCGCCCTCCTGGGGTCCTGCTCAACTCCCTGGTGCCTTTCCCCGGGAAGGTCGGTGCAGCTCCTGCTTCTCCGGGACGGGGCTCTCCTGTCCTGGGGACACTCGCCCCGGCCTCAGCCTGGCTCCTCGCGGGGCCCCTCCCCCTTGGAGGCCTTTTGTTTCTTTATTTCTTTTTTCCCGTCTTCCTACCCTGGTAGAAGCGCAAACTCTTCTCACTGTAGCATTCCAGGTGTTCTCTCTTTAATTCTCAGGCCGAATTCATAGATTTTCAGGATGATTTGAAGATTATCTAGGTAATTTGGTGGGGACAGGTGACTTGGGGACCCTACTCTTCTGCCATCTTGCCTTTCTCCTCTCTTAATATTAGAGATATTTGGATGGCTGCATTGAACTCATATCATCCTGCAAATAAATATCCTTTTTAAATTTATTTTTATTTTTTTAGAGATTTATTTGTTTTAGAGAGTTCAAATGAGAGAGAAAGAGAGAATCTCAGGCAGACTCCCTGCTGAACCCAGAGCCCAATACGGGGCTCCATCTTACCGCCTTGAAATCATAACCTGAGCTGAAACTTAACCCATTGGGCCACCCAGGCACCCCTAAATAGCTTTTTAATATGCAAACACAAGCACTAGATTTAAGCAAAAACCTTCACTCCATAAAGAAAATGTGCTATCCTCCCTTACTTATATTTCTGTGACTACTGAATGAATATACCAACAACTGGAGAAGATAACAGAGCTTTCTTTTCTGCTCTACTAAAGTTCACCATGTATTTTTTTATACTAAGCCTTGTGTAGACTTTAACTTTTGTTCAATATGTTTTAGTATCTCAAAATCTCCAGAAAAGTTGAAATTCGATGCATTTTCTTTTAAAAGGATAAAAGGTTTTAAAATCCACTTTTATGGTTCTCCTTGGTGACTGAAGATATTAAACTAAATTAATGATAAATTGAAAGGACAACTAAACCAAGCAGATGTAGGTGAAGAAATTTTTCCATTAGAGTAACATTACTGAAAATGCAGATTATAGTAAGAGATGTATTTGGCTAAATTTTAGGGAGCCACTTTATGAAGTAAACTCAAAAAAAGCATTTCATTAAAAAAAGGCATTTCAAAGCACTTTTCCTAGTGCTGATATTTAAGAAAGACAGAGAAGGGAAAATATTAAGGCCTGGGATTAATGAGATTTATAATCTAGTAGGAGAAGGAAAATAAACCCACATGGATATGTGTGTGAAAAGGACAACCATACAGTATATTACTGAAATAAATTAAAACCCTAACATCAGGAAGAGTGCTCACTTTGGCAGCACAGATGCTAAAGTCAGGAAGAAAGTTTTTTCTTTCTGTCTCAGCCACCTCTACTCTCCACTTACAGATACAGCTTACCTGACAAACATCCTAAAGCTTAATTGGTACCATTTCCTTCCTGGCATCTTGAGCACAGCAAAATATATTCTCCACTATCCTAGCAACTTCTAGTCAAGATTCTCATCTAATATGATTCTTATATAAATATTCAGTGCCCTTAGAATTTAAAATAATGGCTGTGATTTGGCAGATCAGTAGTGTTATTTTCTAGACATATTTTGCCCACAGTATTTTTTCCACACAGTCCTCCATGCCATCAGATATGATGCCAACCTCAGAAGCAAAAGTTACTTTCACTTCATTCCGGACATAACTTCTCATCTTTTCTAAGTAGCATCCTTTAGTTTTGTGAATATCTTTATTCCATTTTAGAGACCCATCTTCTTCCCATTATGGTTGATAGTATTCATAATTAATTGAAGGTGAATGTATGTTACAAACAGAAATTTCTTTTTTTTATGATAGTCACACAGAGAGAAAGAGAGGCACAGGCAGAGGGAGAAGCAGGCTCCATGCACCGGGAGCCCGACGTGGGACTCGATCCCCAGTCTCCAGGATCGCAACCTGGGCCAAAGGCAGGCGCCAAACCGCTGCGCCACCCAGGGATCTCCACAAACAGAAAATTCTTTAGAACTCTGGAGAGGCAATCATTCATCATATAGGTAAAAATAATGGCATTGCTTCTGCCTTCCTGGAGCTTATGGGCTGGGAAAGACATAGAAGGTCTTTACTTCTCAGAGATACTGTTTCTCTTTAGTTCATGTCAATAAATCTCCCTGAATCATTTCAATGAATTTTCCTCTTTCTTTTCTCAATTCTGTCCACAGATACCAGATTAATTTTTAATGCCCCTCTCTTATCTTATGACTCATTTGCATAAGAACCTAAATGATTCCTGTATGCCCCCCAAATCCCCCCACCCCTGCCAGTATTAAACTCCTTAGTGTAGTATATAGGCTGTCTGCAATTTAATTCAACTGATCCTTCCAATCCTCTATCATAATGTAAGAACTTACATTTAACACTGCATTAGGGACATGTACTTTGATGACTTTTTGCATGTATTTTCTGATTTGTAGCTGACAATAATTATATGAGATATGTAGTATGTATGCTGATTTTTTTCAGATGAAGAAACTAAAATATAAAAAGTTTGCACCATCACCTATTTCCACACAGATAATGAATGCTGGCTCTGGGATTAAACTTAGTGTTATTTGATCTCACTTGTTCACTACAGTAAGTTAAATAATGGCCCCCAAAGATATCAGGTCCTAAACCCTGGAACCTGTAAAACCTGATATCTTATTTAGCAAAGCCTATGCAGACACATCTGCATAATTAAAGTAACAATCTGGAGGTGGAGCAATTACCTGAATTAAATGGATGAACTCTTAATGCAATCACAAGTGTCACTACAAAAGTGAGGCAGATAGAGACTTGACACAGACACTAGAGGAGGCAGCAATGTGACCATGGAGGCAGAAGATGGGAGTGATGTGACTACAAACCAAGAAATGGCAGCAGCTACCAGAGCCTTCAGAGGGGAGTACCCTCTCAATACCTTGCTTTTGGCTCAGTGATATTTATTTCAGACTTTTGGCCTCTGGAACTTGGAAAAATTGTTTTCTATTGTTTAAAGCCTCCAAGTTTGTGATCATTTGTTACAGCAGCCACGGGAAATTAATGCAAGAACAGAAACTCTGTTCTACACTGCCACCTATAGGCAAATTCTCTGGTTCCCAAATCAGAATCCTCTCAGTAGGAATTAGATGGCCACAGATCTGGATACAGGGACATTACTTCCAAGTCTGCAGTAATAAATACTTGGGTAGAAAAGTCAGATAACCCAAACCTGAAGGAAATGAGGTACCCAGAGTCCAGGGATACTCTTCAAAAAAAAAAAAGGCATCAAATTAGAATTAGAGAAGCATCGCAGAAGACATAGGCCAAGAGCAACCCTAAATAATGATGTTAGCTTCCTTTACTTGTTATACTGAAAGAAAAGTTGATTCTTGAACTTGTCAGTCCTAATCCTGCAAGATAGAGAGAGCTACTTGTTTCTTTTTTTTAATTTTTTATTAATTTATGATAGTCACAGAGAGAGAGCGAGAGAGAGAGGCAGAGAGAGAAGCAGGCTCCATGCACCGGGAGCCCGACGTGGGATTCGATCCCGGGTCTCCAGGATCGCGCCCTGGGCCAAAGGCAGGCGCCAAACCGCTGCGCCACCCAGGGATCCCGAGCTACTTGTTTCTAAAGGGAGAGATTCCCATGTAAGAACAAACTAGTAAGGTAGGTTTAATGAATGTAGTCACATGTACTCATTGTTGGGTGAACAGCTGCAAGTAGGTGTATGGTTTAATGACGTGGCAACATAAAAACAGATCTCTGGGTATATGTAAAGCTTTGGGCTTTGACTGATTCTACTCAACATGTACATCATTAAGTGCTAGCAACAGAAAGACACCAGGATCAAGATGCAGATTTCGTCACCTAGGGCTACACATCATTCAGTGACAAATTATAATAAATTAAACCAGATTGAATTTATAGGCACAGCTTGGAGATATTGTGTCTTCAATTCCAGACCACCAAAATGAAGCAAGTATCTCATGAAAGTGAATCAACTGAATTTTTTTTGGTTTTGCACTGCATATAAAGGTTATGTGTATACAATATTGAAGTCTATTAAAAGTGTGCAATAGCATTATGTCCAAAAAACACAATGTATATACCTTAAATTTAAAAATACTTTATTACTGAGATGCACGGGTGGTCCAGTGGTTGAGCATCTGCCTTCAGCTCAGGGCATGATCTTGGAGTCCCAGGATGGAGTCCCACATGGGGTTCCCCACAGGGAATCTGCTTCTCCCTATGCCTAGGTCTATGCCTCGTTCTCTTTCTGCATCTCTCATGAATAAATAATTAAAAAATAAAAATACCTTTATTACTAACAAATGCTAACCATCATGTGAACTTTCAGTTGGTTGCAATCACTGATCATAGATCCACGTAACAAATTAAGTAATAATGAGTAAGTTTGAACTGCAAGAAGGACACAGAGACATGAAGTGAGAAATGCTGTTGAAATAAAAATAACACCAAAAGACTTGCTCAATGCACGTTTGCCACAAACTTCAATTTGTAAAAAAAAAAAAAAAAAAAAAAAGATTTGTGTGAAGCACGATAAAATAAGGTATGTCTATATAAAAAAGTGTTAAAGTGATTAGTTATTAAAGAAAAAAGGGTTTTTTTTCTCATAACATTTATCAAAATAAATTCTCAGATGAATTAAAGGCATAATTGTGAAACAATGAAACTACTGACATATAGTTGATAATATAGGTGAATTTTATATGAACATGGATAGAGAAAGCCTTTTTAAGCATAAAAGTCATAATGATATCACCAAGATGGCAAGAAAAATGATCTTCTCCAGTTCCCTCAGAGAAAAACCAACTAGGAGTATCTATAGTCAAGGCATCTTTGTGAAAGTCCTAGAACCAAGGATGAGGCTGGAGTATCTACTTGGCTCAGAAAAAAATAAAATAAAATAATGCATTTGAAGGGAAGGTAAAAGGAGCAGTTTTACTTTGACCTAATCACCCTTTCCCAAAACCAGTGCAGTACAGCACAAAGATATACTCCCAGAAACCTCTGATTTCTCCAGTGTGAAAAAGCCCAAGGGAGGGTATCCAGCTTCTCCACTGTTATGAGTGCTTCTAAGGATGCCTACACTTCAGTCTCATCTCACAGGGACCACTGGAGAAATAAATAGCATAAGACTTTCAAGCATCAGAGATGGAGAGGGAGAAAGGGGCTCATAGCAATTAAGGCAGGGATCATGGTAAGCTGTGGTTTGGGGGAGTAAGTACCTGAACAGAGCTCTTAGCTAAGAGCCAGAGTGAGAGCCATTTGGAGAACCAAAGTGATGGTGCTCACTTCAGCAGCACATATACTAAAATCGGAATGATACAGAGAAGATTAGCATGGCCCTTGCACAAGGATAACATGCAGCATTCCATATTTTTTCAACTTCTGGTCTTTGGCCTTGTCAGAATCATCCAGGGTGAAATTTACTTAGGTCATGGTTGATATTCTTGACTCAGCCCGCTCACATACAGCCACTCTGCACTTAGCAAAATGACTAGAAGGAAGAATTCAACACAAAAGAAAGAATCAGAAACAGTACTCTCTGCCACAGAGTTACAGAATTTAGATTACAATTCAGTATCAGAAAGTCAATTCAGAAGCACAATTATAAAGCTACTAGTAGCTCTGGAAAAAAAGCATAAAGGATTCAAGAGACTTCATAACTGCAGAAATTAGATCTAATCAGGATGATATTAAAAATCAATTAAATGAGATGCAATCCAAACTGGAGGTCCTAATGATGAGGGTTAATGAGGTAGAAGAAAGAGTGAGAGATATACAACACAAGTTTATGGCAAGGAGGAAGCTGAGGAAAAAAGAGAAAAACAATTAAAAGACCATGAGGAAAGGTTAAGGGAAATAAATGATAGCCTGAGAAGGAAAAATCTACATATTGAACAAATCATAGCTGAGAACTTCCCTAATTTGGAGAGGGAAACAGGCATTCAGATCCAGGAGATAGAGATATCCTCTATCAATAAAATAAAATAAAATAAAATAAAATAAATAAAATAAAATCAATAAAAACCGTTCAACACCTCAACATTTAATAGTGAAACTTGCAAATTTCAAAGATAAAGAGAAAATCCTTAACGTGGTAAGAGACAAGAGATCCATAACTTATATGGGGAAAAATATCAGATTAACAGCAGACCTCTCCACAAAGACCTGGCAGACCAGAAAGGGCTGGCAGGATATATTCAGGTCTTAAATGAGAAGAACATACAGCCGAGAATACTCTATCCAGCAAGGCTCTCATTCATAATAGAAGGAGAGATAAAGAGCTTCCAAGAGATGCAGAAACTGGAAGAATATGTGACCACTAAACTAGCTCTGCAAGAAATGTTAAGGGGGACCCTGTAAAATAAATAGGAAGCCCAAAGAACCTACCCACAAAAACAAGGACTGAATAGGTATTATGGTGACACTAAGTTCATATCTATCAATAGTTACTCTGAACATGAATGGGCTAAATGATCCCACCAAAAGACACAGGGTTTCAGGCTGGATAAAAAAGCAAGACCCATCCATTTGCTGTCTACAAGAGACTCATTTGAGACCTAAGGACACCTCCAACCTGAAAATGAAAGGGTGGAGAACCATTAACGTTCAAATGGTCCTCAAAAGAAAGCTGGGGTGGCAATCCTCCTATCAGATAAAGGTTATCCCAAAGACTGTAGTAAGAGATGAAGAGGGACACTATGTCATACTCAAAGGGTCTATCCAACAAGAAGACTTAACAATCATGAATATTTATGCCCCTAATGTGGGAGCTGCCAAGTATATCAAACAATTAATAACCAAAGTAAAGACATATTAAATTATAATACACTAATAGTAGGAAACTTCAACCTAGCACTTGCGGCAAATGACAGATCTTCTAAGCACAACATCACCAAAGAAACAAGAGCTTTAAATGATACACTGGATCATATGGATTTCACAGATATCTACAGAACTTTAGGTCCAAACACAACTGAACACACATTCTTCTCAAGTGCACATGGGACTTTCTCTGGAATAGACCATATTGGCTTACAAACCAGGTCTCAGGCAATACCAAAAGATTGGGATTGTTCCCTGCATATTTTCAGACCACCATGCTTTGAAACTTAAACTCAATCACAAGAAGGAATCTGGAAGAAACTCAAACACATGGAGGTTAAAGTGCAGCCTGCTAAAAGATGAAAGAGTCAACCAGGAAATTAGAGAAGAATTAAAAAGATTCATGGAAACTAATGAGAATGAAGATACAACCATTCAAAATCTTTGGGATACAGCAAAAGCAGTCCTGAGAGGGAAATACATCACAATATAAGCATCCCTCAAAAAATTGGAAAAAACAAATACACAAGCTAACCTTGCACCTAAAGGAAGCAACTGCAGAAAGGACAGCAAATAAACCTATACCAAGTAGAAGAAGAGAGTTAATAAAGATTCGAGCAGAACTCAATGAAGTAGAGACCAGAAGAACTGTAGAACAGATCAACAAAACCAGGAGTTGGTTCTTTGAAAGAATTTGTAAGAGAGATAAACCATTATTCAGTCTATTGAAAAGAAAGGAGAAAGGACTCAAATTATAATATTATGAATGAAAGGTGAGAAATCACAACCAATACCAATGAAATACAAAATTTAAAATAAAAAAAAACCATGTAATTTATATATATATAATAATAAAAATATTATTATAATATTTTAATAAAGCAATTTATTTATACACCAATAAATTAGTCAATCTAGAAGAAACAGACACATTTCTGGAAAACCACAAACGACCAAAACTGGAACAGGAAGAAACAGAAAACCTGAACAGGCCAATAACCAGGGAGGAAATTGAAGCAGTCATCAAAAACCTCCCAAGACACAAAAGTCCAGAGCCAGATGGCTTCCCAGGGGAATTCTATTAAATATTTAAAGAAGAAACAAAACCTATTCTACTAAAGCTGTTCTGAAAGATAGAAAGGGACGGAATACTTCCAGACTCATTTTATGAAGGCAGCATCACCTTAATTCCAAAACCAAAGACCCCACCAAAAAGGAGAATATAGACCAATATCCCTGATTAACACAGTTGCAAAAATTCTCAAAAATATACTAGCCAATAGGATCCAACAGTACATTAAGAAGATTATTCACCGTGACTAAGCAGGATTTATCCCTGGAATGCAAGGCTGGTTCAACACTCTTAAAACAATCAACGTGATAGATCATATCAACAAGAGAAAAAACAAGAACCATATGATACTCTCAATAGATGCAGAGAAAACATTTTTAAAAGATTTTATTTCTTCATGAGACACACACATACACACACAGAGAGAGAGAGAGAGAGAGGACAGAGACACAGGCAGAGGGAGAAGCAGGCTCCACGTAGGGAGCCCAAGGTGGATTCGATCCTGGGACTCCAGGATCAGGCCCTGGGCTGTAGGCGGTGCTAAACCACTGAGCCACCCGGGGGGCCCCAGAGAAAGCATTTGACAAAATACAGCATCCATTCCTGATCAAAACTCTTCAGAGTGTAGGGAAGGAGGGAATATTCCTCACCACCTTAAAAGTCATCTATGAAAAGCACACAGCAAATATCATTCTCAATGGTTGGAAATACTGAGAGCCTTTCCCCTAAGATCAGGAACAGACAAGGATGTCCACTCTCACCACTGCTATTCAACATAGTACTGGAAGTCCTAGCCTCAGCAATCAGACAACAAAAAGAAATAAAAGGCATTGAAATTGCAAAGAAGTAGTCAAACTCTCCCTCTTCACAGATGACATGGTAAGGTACCTATAAAACCCAAAGACTCTACCCCAAGATTGCTAGAACTCATACAGCATTTCGGCAATGTGGCAGGATACAAAATCAATGCTCAGAAGTCAGTGGCATTTCTATACAGTAATAATGAGACTGAAGAAAGAGAAATTAATCAATACCAAAATCCCATTCAGGTTTATTGCACCCAAGCATAAGATACCTAGGAATAAACTTAACCAAAGTGATAAAGGATGTATACCCTAAAAACTACAGAATGCTTCTGAAAGAAATTGAGGAAGACACAAAGAGATGGAAAATATTCCATGCTCATGGATTGGAAGAATTAATACTGTGAAAATTTCTCTGCTACCCAGGGCTATTTACACATTTAATGCAATCCCTATCAAAATACCATAGACTTTCTTCAGAGAGTTGGAACAAATCATCTTCAGATTTGTGTGGAATCAAAAAAAGACCCTGAATAGCCAGGGGAATTTTGAAAAAGAAAACCAGAGCAGGGGGCATCACAATGTTGGATTTCAAGTTGTACTACAAAGCTGTGATGATCAAGACAGTGTGGTACTGGCACAAAAACAGACACGTAGATCAGTGGAACAGAATACAGAACCCAGAAACGGGCCCTCAACTCTATGGTCAACTAATATTCAACAAAGCAGAAAAGACTATCTCCTGGAAAAAGGACAGTCTCTTCAATAAATGGTGCTGGGAAAATTGGACAGCCATGTGCAGAGGAATGAAACTAGACCATTCTCTTACACCATACACAAAGATAAACTCAAAATGGATGAAAGATCTAAATATGAGACAAGAATCCATCCAAATCCTAGAGGAGAACACAGGCAACACCCTTTTTGAACTTGGCCACAGAAACTTCTTGCAAGATACATCTGTGAAAGCAAGGGAAACAAAAGCAAAAATGAATTCTTGGGCCTTCATCAAGATAAAAAGCTTCTGCGCAGCAAAAGAAACAGTCAACAAAACTAAAAGACAACCTACAGAATGGGAGAAGATATTTGCAAATGACATATCAGATAAAGGGCTAGTATCCAAGATCTAAAAAGAACTTAGTAAACTCAACACAGCAAAGAAACAAACAATCCAATCATGAAATGGGCAAAAGACATGAACAGAAATCTCACAGAGGAAGACATAGACAAGCACATGAGAAAATGCTCTGCATCACTTGCCATCAGGGAAGTACAAATCAAAACCACAATGAGATACCACCTCCCACCAGTGAGAATGGGGCAAATTAACAAGGCAGGAAACAACAAATGTTGGAGAGGATGCGGAGAAAAGGGAACCCTCTTGCACTGTTGGTGGAATGTGAACTGGTGCAACCACCCGGGAAAACTGTGTGGAGGTTCCTCAAACAGTTCAAAATAGAGCTGCCTTATGACTCAGCAATTGCACTGCTTGGGGTTTTACCCCAAAGATACAGATGCAGTGCAGTGAAAGACCGAGACACCTGCACCCCAATGTTTATAGCAGCAATGTCCACAGTAGCCAAACTGTAGAAAGAGCTTCAGTGCCCATTAAAAGATTAATGGATAAAGAAGATGTGATCTATATACACAATGGAATATTACTCAGCCATTTAAATGACAAATACCCTCCATTTGTTTCAATGTGGATGGAACTGGAGGGTATTATGCTGAGTGATGTAAGTCAATCGGAGAAGGACAAACATTATATGGTTTCATTCATATGGGGAATATAAAATATAGTGAAAAGGATTAAAGCAGAAAGGAGAGAAAATGCGTTGGAAATATCAGAGAGGGAGACATAACATGAGAGACTCCTAATTCTGGGAAACAAGGGGTAGTGGAAGGGGAGGTGGGTGAGGAAATGCGGTGACTAGGTGATGGGCACTGAGGATGGCATTTGATGGGAAGAGCACTTGGTGTTATACTATATGTTGGCAAATCAAACTCTAATAAATAAAAAATATACAAAAAAATGAGAAGCGAAGAAAAAAAAAGTGATGACGCCCCAACCCAACTGGCTGGGTTTGGTTCTGTGTGTCCACCTAAAGGTCTCTATAAGGAATGCCTGGGTGGCTCAGTGGTTTAGCCTGCCTTCGGCCCAGGGCATGATCCTGGAGTCCTGGGATCAAGTTCCGCATCAGGCTCCCGGCATGGAGCCTGCTTCTCCCTCTGCCTGTGTCTCTGCCTCTCTCTGTGTGTCTTTAATGAATAAATAAATAAAATCTTTAAAAAACAAAAACAACAAACAAAAAAAACAAAGGGTCTCTATAGACAGAGCCATCTTACAGCCTGCTCACACAGGGAAGGAAGTCAGCAAACCCACCCCAGTGTGGTACACTGCCTCAACCTAGGAGCCTAATCAATGATCTATGAGAGGTCACACAGCCCAGGCTATGACCTCACCTAGACAAAGAGCCAACCCAGTAGCTCTGTTCAATTGTTGAGCAGAGACTACAGCCCTTCTTATTCAGGACACCTCAATAGTGACCATGGACATCCTTGGAGCTCAACATACAGGACACAGAGCATAGCCAATGGCCCTGTCCAGCACTAGAACCCAGCCCACAGCCTTGCCTGATTGCTGAGCACAGCCCTGAGGTCCCCCCTAATCCCAAAGAGACTTTACCTGAATGCCGAGTCATGCCAGAGGCACATCTGGATTGGGGGCACAGCCTGTACTCTCACCCTACCAGGGCCAATTGCAGACCCAGCCTGCAGCCCCACTCATAAGCAAAGTAAAAACTAGTAGCACCACTCTGCCTGTGACTCCAGCCCACCAGAGGTGAATGCTGATCCAGCTAATGGCTCCACCTGACCATGAAGCCAATACAAAGCCACTCAACCAGGGAGCCAGCCAGCAAGCAGCCCAATCTGAATGCCAAGCTGAGTTCAGCAGGCTCACCTAACCAAAGAGCTCAGCCAGGAGTACTCCTATCTCAGAGAAGAGACAGAAGCCTCACCAAATTAGAGACCCTAACAGTAAGCCCCTCCTGCCCTCAGTTACTTCCATCTGACCCATCCAAGCCCCACAGTGAACTATTATTGGTTTAAAAGAGAAATGCTGAAACTATAAGATAGGTACATAAGCCTCATGGCACTAACAAAGAAAAACCCTGTAGTAGATGAGCAAAGTATTGAGATAGAAGAATCAAAGCACACCACCACAAAGGGTCATCAAATCAGAAAAATAAGACAGCAAGGGACAAAGAAGAGAATAGGAATTACAAAACAGTCAGAAAAAAACAATTAACAAAAGTTAAAAAGAAAAGAATACAATTAACAAAATGGCCATAGTAAGGCCCTACCTATCAATAATTACTTTAACATTGGTGGATGAAATTCTCCAATCCAAAAACCTAGAGAGGCTGGGATGGTTAAAAAAAAAAAAAAAAAACAGGAAACTAGAATCCAACAATATGCTGTCTACAAGAGATTCACTATAGTTTTAAAGACACACATAGCAGCTCCCCCAACTGCTAACACCTGAAAATCAGCACAACAGGCCCCTCCCCAGAACACCAGCTAGACGGACAACTTCCAGGAGAAGCCAAGGGACTTTAAAGAACACAGAATCAGAAGATACTCCCCGGTGGTTCTTTTTTTGTTTGTTTGTTTTGTTTTTGTTTTTGTTTTGTTTTGCTTTTGATTTGTTTCCTTCCCCAACACCCCTTTTTTTCTCCTTTCTTTTTCTTTCTCTTTTTCTTTTTTTTTTTTTTTTTCGTTTTTTTTTTCTTTTTTCCCTTTTTTTTTCTCTTTCTCTTTTCTTTCCTTCTTTCTCTCCTCTCTTTTTCTCTTTTTCCCAATACAACTTGCTTTTGGCCACTCTGCACTGAGCAAAATGACTAGAAGGAAAACCTCACCTCAAAAGAAAGAATCAGAAACAGTCCTCTCTCCCACAGAGTTACAAAATCTGGATTACAATTCAATGTCAGAAAGCCAATTCAGAAGCACTATTATACACCTACTGGTGGCTCTAGAAAAAAGTATAAAGGACTCAAGAGACTTCATGACTGCAGAATTTAGAGCTAATCAGGCAGAAATTAAAAACCAATTGAATGAGATGCAATCCAAACTAGAAGTCCTAACGACGAGGGTTAACGAGGTGGAAGAACGAGTGAGTGACCTAGAAGACAAGTTGACAGCAAAGAGGGAAACTGAGGAAAAAAGAGACAAACAATTAAAAGACCATGAAGATAGATTAAGGGAAATAAACGACAGCCTGAGGAAGAAAAACCTACGTTTAATTGGGGTTCCCGAGGGCGCCGAAAGGGACAGAGGGCCAGAATATGTATTTGAACAAATTCTAGCTGAAAACTTTCCTAATCTGGGAAGGGAAACAGGCATTCAGATCCAGGAAATAGAGAGATCCCCCCCCTAAAATCAATAAAAACCGTTCAACACCTCGACATTTAATTGTGAAGCTTGCAAATTCCAAAGATAAAGAGAAGATCCTTAAAGCAGCAAGAGACAAGAAATCCCTGACTTTTATGGGGAGGAGTATTAGGGTAACAGCAGACCTCTCCACAGAGACCTGGCAGGCCAGAAAGGGCTGGCAGGATATATTCAGGGTCCTAAATGAGAAGAACATGCAACCAAGAATACTTTATCCAGCAAGGCTCTCATTCAAAATGGAAGGAGAGATAAAGAGCTTCCAAGACAGGCAGCAACTAAAAGAATATGTGACCTCCAAACCAGCTCTGCAAGAAATTTTAAGGGGGCCTCTTAAAATTCCCCTTTAAGAAGAAGTTCAGTGGAACAGTCCACAAAAACAAAGACTGAATAGATATCATGATGACACTAAACTCATATCTCTCAATAGTAACTCTGAATGTGAACGGGCTTAATGACCCCATCAAAAGGCGCAGGGTTTCAGACTGGATAAAAAAGCAGGACCCATCTATTTGCTGTCTACAAGAGACTCATTTTAGACAGAAGGACACCTACAGCCTGAAAATAAAAGGTTGGAGAACCATTTACCATTCGAATGGTCCTCAAAAGAAAGCAGGGTAGCCAGCCTTAATCAGATAAACTAAAATTTACCCCAAAGACTGTAGTGAGAGATGAAGAGGGACACTAATCATACTTAAGGATTATTCAACAAGAGGGACTTAACAATCCTCAATATATATGCTCCGAATGTGGGAGCTGCCAAATATATAAAATCAATTATTACCAAAGTGAAGAAATACTTAGATAATAATACACTTATACTTGGTGACTTCAATCTAGCTCTTTCTATACTCGATAGGTCTTCTAAGCAAAACATCTCCAAAGAAACAGAAGCTCTTAAATGATACACTGGACCAGATGGATTCACAGATATCTACAGAACTTTACATCCAAACTCAACTGAATACACATTTCTTCTCAAGCGCACAGGGAACTTTCTCCAGAATAGACCACATATTGGGGTCACAAATCGGGTCTGAACCGATACCAAAGATTGGGATTGTCCCCTGCATAATTCTCGGACCATAATGCCTTGAAATTAGAACTAAATCACAACAAGAAGTTTGGAAGGACCTCAAACACATGGAGGTTAAGGACCATCCTGCTAAAAGGATAAAAGGGTCAACCAGAAAATTAAGGAAGAATTAAAAAGATCATGGAAACTAATGAGGATGAAGATACAACCCGTTTCAAAATCTTTGGGATGCAGCAAAAAGCAGTCCTAAGGGGGAAATACATCGCAATACAAGCATCCATTCAAAAACTGGGAAAGAACTCAATACAAAAAGCTAACCTTACACATAAAGGAGCTAGAGAAAAAACAGCAATAGATCCTACACCCAAGAGAAGAAGGGAGCTAATAAAGATTCCGAGAAGAAACTCAACGAAATCGAGACCAGAAGAACTGTGGAACAGATCAACAGAACCAGGAGTTGGTTCTCTTGAAAAGAATTAATAAGATAGATAAACCATTAGCCAGCCTTATTAAAAAGAAGAGAGAGAAGACTCAAATTAATAAATCATGAATGAGAAAGGAGAGATCACTACCAACACCAAGGAAATACAAACGATTTTAAAACATATTATGAACAGCTATACGCCAATAAATTAGGCAATCTAGAAGAAATGGACGCATTCCTGGAAAGCCACAAACTACCAAAACTGGAACAGGAAGAAATAGAAAACCTGAACAGGCCAATAACCAGGGAGGAAATTGAAGCAGTCATCAAAAACCTCCCAAGACACAAGAGTCCAGGGCCAGATGGCTTCCCAGGAGAATTTTATCAAACGTTTAAAGAAGAAATCATACCTATTCTCCTAAAGCTGTTTGGAAAGATAGAAAGAGATGGAGTACTTCCAAATTCGTTCTATGAAGCCAGCATCACCTTAATTCCAAAGCCAGACAAAGACCCCGCCAAAAAGGAGAATTACAGACCAATATCCCTGATGAACATGGATGCAAAAAATTCTCAACAAGATACTGGCCAATAGGATCCAACAGTACATTAAGAAAATTATTCACCATGGAACCAAGTAGGAGTTTATCCCTGGGACACAAGGCTGGTTCAACACCCGTAAAACAATCAACGTGATTCATCATATCAGCAAGAGAAAAACCAAGAACCATATGATCCTCTCATTAGATGCAGAGAAAGCATTTGACAAAATACAGCATCCATTCCTGATCAAAACTCTTCAGAGTGTAGGGATAGAGGGAACATTCCTCGACATCTTAAAAGCCATCTATGAAAAGCCCACAGCAAATATCATTCTCAATGGGGAAGCACTAGGAGCCTTTCCCCTAAGATCAGGAACAAGACAGGGATGTCCACTCTCACCACTGCTATTCAACATAGTACTGGAAGTCCTAGCCTCAGCAATCAGACAACAAAAAGACATTAAAGGCATTCAAATTGGCAAAGAAGAAGTCAAACTCTCCCTCTTCGCCGATGACATGATACTCTACATAGAAAACCCAAAAGTCTCCACCCCAAGATTGCAGGAACTCATACAGCAATTCGGTAGCGTGGCAGGATACAAAATCAATGCCCAGAAGTCAGTGGCATTTCTATACACTAACAATGAGACTGAAGAAAGAGAAATTAAGGAGTCAATCCCATTTACAATTGCACCCAAAAGCATAAGATACCTAGGAATAAACCTAACCAAAGATGTAAGGATCTATAACCCTCAAAACTATAGAACACTTCTGAAAGAAATTGAGGAAGACACAAAGAGATGGAAAAATATTCCATGCTCATGGATTGGCAGAATAATATTGTGAAAATGTCAATGTTACCCAGGGCAATATACACGTTTAATGCAATCCCTATCAAAATACCATGGACTTTCTTCAGAGAGTTAGAACAAATTATTTTAAGATTTGTGTGGAATCAGAAAAGACCCCCGAATAGCCAGGGGAATTTTGAACAAATTCTAGCTGAAAACTTTCCTAATCTGGGAAGGGAAACAGGCATTCAGATCCAGGAAATAGAGAGATCCCCCCCTAAAATCAATAAAAAACCGTTCAAACACCCTCGACATTTAATTGTGAAGCTTGCAAATTCCAAAGATAAAGAGAAGATCCTTAAAGCAGCAAGAGACAAGAAATCCCTGACTTTTATGGGGAGGAGTATTAGGGTAACAGCAGACCTCTCCACAGAGACCTGGCAGGCCAGAAAGGGCTGGCAGGATATATTCAGGGTCCTAAATGAGAAGAACATGCAACCAAAGAATACTTTATCCAGCAAGCTCTCATTCAAAATGGAAGGAGAGATAAAGAGCTTCCAAGACAGGCAGCAACTAAAAGAATATGTGACCTCCAAACCACCTCTGCAAGAAATTTTAAGGGGGCCTCTTAAAATTCCCCTTTAAGAAGAAGTTCAGTGGAACAGTCCACAAAAACAAAGACTGAATAGATATCATGATGACACTAAACTCATTCTCTCAATAGTAACTCTGAATGTGAACGGGCTTAATGACCCCATCAAAAGGCGCAGGGTTTCAGACTGGATAAAAAAGCAGGACCCATCTATTTGCTGTCTACAAGAGACTCATTTTAGACAGAAGGACACCTACAGCCTGAAAATAAAAGGTTGGAGAACCATTACCATTCGAATGGTCCTCAAAAGAAAGCAGGGGTAGCCATCCTTATATCAGATAAACTAAAATTTACCCCAAAGACCTGTAGTGAGAGATGAAGAGGGACACTATATCATACTTAAAGGATCTATTCAACAAGAGGACTTAACAATCCTCAATATATACGCTCCGAATGTGGGAGCTGCCAAATATATAAATCAATTATTAACCAAAGTGAAGAAATACTTAGATAATAATACACTTATACTTGGTGACTTCAATCTAGCTCTTTCTATACTCGATAGGTCTTCTAAGCAAAACATCTCCAAAGAAACGAAAGCTTTAAATGATACACTGGACCAGATGGATTTCACAGATATCTACAGAAACTTTACATCCAAACTCAACTGAATACACATTCTTCTCAAGCGCACATGGAACTTTCTCCAGAATAGACCACATATTGGGTCACAAATCGGGTCTGAACCGATACCAAAAGATTGGGATTGTCCCCTGCATATTCTCGGACCATAATGCCTTGAAATTAGAACTAAATCACAACAAGAAGTTTGGAAGGAACTCAAACACATGGAGGTTAAGGACCATCCTGCTAAAAGATAAAAGGGTCAACCAAGAAATTAAGGAAGAATTAAAAAGATTCATGGAAACTAATGAGAATGAAGATACAACCGTTCAAAATCTTTGGGATGCAGCAAAAGCAGTCCTAAGGGGGAAATACATCGCAATACAAGCATCCATTCAAAAACTGGAAAGAACTCAAATAAAAAAGCTAACCTTACACATAAAGGAGCTAGAAAAAAAACAGCAAATAGATCCTACACCCAAGAGAAGAAGGGAGTTAATAAAGATTCGAGCAGAACTCAACGAAATCGAGACCAGAAGAACTGTGGAACAGATCAACAGAACCAGGAGTTGGTTCTTTGAAAGAATTAATAAGATAGATAAACCATTAGCCAGCCTTATTAAAAAGAAGAGAGAGAAGACTCAAATTAATAAAATCATGAATGAGAAAGGAGAGATCACTACCAACCACCAAGGAAATACAAACGATTTTAAAAACATATTATGAACAGCTATACGCCAATAAATTAGGCAATCTAGAAGAAATGGACGCATTCCTGGAAAGCCACAAACTACCAAAACTGGAACAGGAAGAAATAGAAAACCTGAACAGGCCAATAACCAGGGAGGAAATTGAAGTAGTCATCAAAAACCTCCCAAGACACAAGAGTCCAGGGCCAGATGGCTTCCCAGGAGAATTTTATCAAACGTTTAAAGAAGAAATCATACCTATTCTCCTAAAGCTGTTTGGAAAGATAGAAAGAGATGGAGTACTTCCAAATTCGTTCTATGAAGCCAGCATCACCTTAATTCCAAAGCCAGACAAAGACCCCGCCAAAAAGGAGAATTACAGACCAATATCCCTGATGAACATGGATGCAAAAATTCTCAACAAGATACTGGCCAATAGGATCCAACAGTATATTAAGAAAATTATTCACCATGACCAAGTAGGATTTATCCCTGGGACACAAGGCTGGTTCAAACCCATAAAACAATCAATGTGATTCATCATATCAGCAAGAGAAAAACCAAGAACCATATGATCCTCTCATTAGATGCAGAGAAAGCATTTGACAAAATACAGCATCCATTCCTGATCAAAACTCTTCAGAGTGTAGGGATAGAGGGAACATTCCTCGACATCTTAAAAGCCATCTATGAAAAGCCCACAGCAAATATCATTCTCAATGGGGAAGCACTGGGAGCCTTTCCCCTAAGATCAGGAACAAGACAGGGATGTCCACTCTCACCACTGCTGTTCAACATAGTACTGGAAGTCCTAGCCTCAGCAATCAGACCACAAAAAAGACATTAAAGGCATTCAAATTGGCAAAGAAGAAGTCAAACTCTCCCTCTTCGCCGATGATATGAGACTCTACATAGAAAACCCAAAAGTCTCCACCCCAAGATTGCTAGAACTCATACAGCAATTTGGTAGCGTGGCAGGATACAAAATCAATGCCCAGAAGTCAGTGGCATTTCTATACACTAACAATGAGACTGAAGAAAGAGAAATTAAGGAGTCAATCCCATTTACAATTGCACCCAAAAGCATAAGATACCTAGGAATAAACCTCACCAAAGATGTAAAGGATCTATACCCTCAAAACTATAGAACACTTCTGAAAGAAATTGAGGAAGACACAAAGAGATGGAAAAATATTCCATGCTCATGGATTGGCAGAATTAATATTGTGAAAATGTCAATGTTACCCAGGGCAATATACACGTTTAATGCAATCCCTATCAAAATACCATGGACTTTCTTCAGAGAGTTAGAACAAATTATTTTAAGATTTGTGTGGAATCAGAAAAGACCCCGAATAGCCAGGGGAATTTTAAAAAAGAAAACCATATCTGGGGGCATCACAATGCCAGATTTCAGGTTGTACTACAAAGCTGTGGTCATCAAGACAGTGTGGTACTGGCACAAAAACAGACACATAGATCAGTGGAACAGAATAGAGAATCCAGAAGTGGACCCTGAACTTTATGGGCAACTAATATTCGATAAAGGAGGAAAGACTATCCATTGGAAGAAAGACAGTCTCTTCAATAAATGGTGCTGGGAAAATTGGACATCCACATGCAGAAGAATGAAACTAGACCACTCTCTTTCACCATACACAAAGATAAACTCAAAATGGATGAAAGATCTAAATGTGAGACAAGATTCCATCAAAATCCTAGAGAAGAACACAGGCAACACCCTTTTTGAACTCGGCCATAGTAACTTCTTGCAAGATACATCCACGAAGGCAAAAGAAAACAAAAGCAAAAATGAACTATTGGGACTTAATCAAGATAAGAAGCTTTTGCACAGCAAAGGATACAGTCAACAAAACTCAAAGACAACCTACAGAATGGGAGAAGATATTTGCAAATGACATATCAGATAAAGGGCTAGTTTCCAAGATCTATAAAGAACTTCTTAAACTCAACACCAAAGAAACAAACAATCCAATCATGAAATGGGCAAAAGACATGAACAGAAATCTCACAGAGGAAGACATAGACATGGCCAACAAGCACATGAGAAAATGCTCTGCATCACTTGCCATCAGGGAAATACAAATCAAAACCACAATGAGATACCACCTCACACCAGTGAGAATGGGGAAAATTAACAAGGCAGGAAACAACAAATGTTGGAGAGGATGTGGAGAAAAGGGAACCCTCATACACTGTTGGTGGGAATGTGAACTGGTGCAGCCACTCTGGAAAACTGTGTGGAGGTTCCTCAAAGAGTTAAAAATAGAGCTGCCCTACGACCCAGCAATTGCACTGCTGGGGATTTACCCCAAAGATACACATGCAGTGAAACGCCGGGACACCTGCACCCCGATGTTTATAGCAGCAATGGCCACGATAGCCAAACTGTGGAAGGAGCCTCAGTGTCCAACGAAAGATGAATGGATAAAGAAGATGTGGTTTATGTATACAATGGAATATTACTCAGCTATTAGAAATGACAAATACCCACCATTTGCTTCAACGTGGATGGAACTGGAGGGTATCATGCTGAGTGAAGTAAGCCAGTCGGAGAAGGACAAACATTATATGTTCTCATTCATTTGGGGAATATAAATAATAGTGAAAGGGAATATAAGGGAAGGGGGAAGAAATGTGTGGGAAATATCAGAAAGTGAGACAGAACGTAAAGACTGCTAACTCTGGGAAACGAACTAGGGGTGTTGGAAGGGGAGGAGGGCGGGGGGTGGGAGTGAATGGGTGACGGGCACTGGGGGTTATTCTGTATGTTAGTAAATTGAACACCAATAAAAATAAAAATAAAAAAAATAAAAAAAAAGAATTGTCCATATGACCCATTTCATGATTGGATTGTTTGTTTCTTTGCTGTTGAGTTGAATAAGTTCTTTATAGATCTTGGAAACTAGCCCTTTATCTGATACATCATTTGCAAATATCTTCTCCCATTCTGTAGGTTGTCTTTTAGTTTCGTTGATGGTATATTTTGCTGTGTAAAAGCTTCTTATCTTGATGAAGTCCCAATAGTTCATTTTTGCTTTTGTTTCTTTTGCCTTCGTGGATGTATCTTGCAAGAAGTTACTGTGGCCAAGTTCAAAAAGGGTGTTGCCTGTGTTGTCCTCTAGGATTTTGATGGAATCTTGTCTCACATTTAGATCTTTCATCCATTTTGAGTTTATCTTTGTGTATGGTGCAAGAAAGTGGTCTAGTTTCATTCTTCTGCATGTGGATGTCCAATTTTCCCAGCACCATTTATTGAAGAGACTGTCTTTCTTCCAGTGGATAGCCTTTCCTCCTTTATCGAATATTAGTTGACCATAAAGTTCAGGGTCCACTTCTGGATTCTCTATTCTGTTCCACTGATCTATGTGTCTGCTTTTGTGCCAGTACCACACTGTCTTGATGACCACAGCTTTGTAGTACAACCTGAAATCTGGCATTGTGATGCCCCCAGCTATGGTTTTCTTTTTTAAAATTCCCCTGGCTATTTGGGGTCTTTTCTGATTCCACATAAATCTTAAAATAATTTGTTCTAACTCTCTGAAGATATTCCATGGTATTTTGATAGAGATTGCATTAAACGTGTAAATTGCCCTGGGTAACATTGACATTTTCACAATATTAATTCTGCCAATCCATGAGCATGAAATATTTTTCCATCTCTTTGCATCTTCCTCAATTTCTTTCAGAAGTGTTCTGTAGTTTTAAGGGTAGAGATCCTTTACCTCTTTGGTTAGGTTTATTCCTAGGTATCTTATCCTTTGGGTGCAATTGTAAATGGGATTGATTCCTTAATTTCTCTTTATTCAGTATTATTGTTAGTTTATAGAAATGCCACTGACTTCTGGGCATGAACAGAAATCTCACAGAGGATGACATATACATGGCCAACAAGCACATGAGAAAATGCTCCACATCACTTGCCATCAGGGAAATACAAATCAAAACCACAATGAGATACCACCTCACACCAGTGAGAATGGGGAAAATTAACAAGGCAGGAAACCACAAATGTTGGAGAGGATGCGGAGAAAAGGGAACCCTCTTGTACTGGGAATGTGAACTGGTGCAGCCACTCTGGAAAACTGTGTGGAGGTTCCTCAAAGAGTTAAAAATAGACCCTACGACCCAGCAATTGCACTGTTGGGGATTTACCCCAAAGATACAGATGCAATGAAATGCCAGGACACCTGCACCTGCACGATGTTTATAGCAGCAATGTCCACAATAGCCACAATGTCCATCGAAAGATGAATGGATAAAGAAGATGTGGTATGTATACAATGGAATATTACTCAGCCATTAGAAATGACAAATACCCACGATTTGCTTCAATGTAGATAGAACTGGAGGGTATTATGCTGAGTGAAGTAAGTCAATTGGAGAAGGACAAACATTATATGTTCTCATTCATTTGGGGAATAGAAATAATGGTGAAAGGGAATATATGGGAAGGGAGAAGAAATGTGTGGGAAATATCAGAAAGGGAGATGAACATGAAGACTCCTAACTCTGGGAAACAAACTAGGAGTGGTGGAAGGGGAGGAGGGCGGGGGGGTGGGGGTGAATGGGTGACGGGCACTGGGGGGCGCACTGAGGGGATGAGCACTGGGTGTTATTCTGTATGTTGGTAAATTGAACACCAATAAAATAAATTTATTATTTAAAAAAATTGTCCATATTTAAGGTATACAGAGTAAAATACTTACGGTATACAATTTAATACATGTAATGAAATTATTATGACAGTCGAGTTAGTAACATATCTCCTCCCATAGTTACCTTCTCATGTGTATGTGTGATGAGAGAACCTGAAATCTACCCTTTTAGCAAATTTCCAGTGTTCAGTACAACCTAACTATAGTCATGTTGTACATTAGACACTCAAACTCTTTCTATAACTGCAATTTTTATACCCTTTGGCCAACATCTCCTATTTACCATACTTCCTGAGCCCTGGTAGCAACAAGTTCTATTCTCTTCTATGTATTCATCTTTTTTAGATTCCACACATAAGTGAAATCAGAGGGTTTGTTTTCTGTTTTTCCTGTGTCTGGCTTATTTCACTTAGCATAATGTCCTCTAGATTCATCCATGGCAAATAGGATCTCCTTTTAAGGCTGAATTCTATATATTTATATTAGCAGCATCCTCTCCACTTCTAGTTGGGTGACACGAGTTTTCATCTGGCTTCCACAGTTGAATTGTTTTCAAACTCCCATTCTTCTTGCTGGAAGTGGGGTTGTTGGACCTGGTGATTTTATTCCTCTTCATCTACCTTTCACCAGGAGCTGGACTCTTTAATTTCCTCAGGACTGATTGGCTGGCACATTATCTCCACCTTTGTGCTTTCTCTGGAAGAAGACCCCTGTAATCTTTGTAAAGGTTTTGGGGAGTAAGGATGTTAAACCAACTCCCACCTTCCTTTTTTTTTTCCTTAAAAAGGAAAAAGCTAGCACACAGCACACAATTTGAAGCCAGGCATTTTTAGGTCAGAAATGTCGGGAGCGATGCCTATTCAAGGGGTTCCCTCAGAAGAGCCCCCCGGTGTTTGAAAAATGGAAGTATGGAACTGCTTTGCCAGGAGTAGCTCCTCTAACTTCTCTCTTGATGAATTTCTTAAGGCTTAAGACTTTTTTTTTCGGGAGGTAGAGCTCTTTATTGGGCGGCGGGGGGGCGTCAGCAGTACAGGTAGTCCGCCTGGATGTTGGCGGCAACCTCGGCCCCCCACTTGTCCCCGTTGCTGACCAGCTTCTCCTTGTTGTACAGCAGCTCCTCGTGCGTCTCGGTGGAGAACTCGAAGTTGGGGCCCTCGACGATGGCGTCCACAGGGCAGGCCTCCTGGCAGAAGCCGCAGTAGATGCCTTCGTCATGTAGATGTCGTAGCGGGTGGTCCGGCGGCTGCCATCGGCCCGCGGCTCGGCCTGGATGGTGATGGCCTGGGCAGGGCAGACAGCTTCATGGAGCTTACAGGCGATGCAGCGCTCCTCCCCTGATGGATAGCGGCGCAGAGCATGCTCCCCACGAAAGCGAGGGCTCAGAGGGCCCTTCTCGAATGGGTAGTTGATGGTGGCAGGCTCCCGGAACAGGTAGCTCAGGGTCATGCCCAGGCCTCGGATGAGTTCAGTCCACAGCAGGGTCTGAGCTGCCCTATCCGTCACCGACTTCATGTCCATCGAGGGCTCCCGCATGTTCACAAACTTGTAGGTTGCTGCCACTGTGCTGCTGTGGAGGCTCCGGGCAGTGGGGTGCCCTGCTGGTGCAGCCTGGGCCAGGGTCTGGAGCAGAGTGGGCATAGTCAGGCAGCGCATCTTGAAGCACTGCTGCTCCTTCCCTTGCCGAGGGGTAATTTCCAAATCCAGTTGCTGCCTAAGAGTGGTTGCCACTGACGAAAGCTTGAAATAACCTGTATTCACAGTGGGGTATTGGCATTGCTGCATGTCATAATTAGGACCTCTGCAACAACTCAACAAGGAACAAGGCAGCCCACAAATGCAGAAAATGTGATTCATGAAACATAACTAGCAGGCTGTTCTCTGTATCGTTGCATTATTTGATCATGCATAAACTTCACAAATGCATCATATTGTTCTGCAAGTTTTGTGTTCAATATTTCTTCATACTCTTCTCGAACTTTCTCTTCACGTTCTTTCAACAAACGTTCACAGATCATCCCAACCTGTCGTAGAGTAAATAAGGGTTGTTCTTTTTTAATGGTGAGGATGTTGCAGATGAAGTCCCTGGTGAAGCTGGTCCACTGAGGAGAAATGCATGTGGTTGTGCCTCAGAAGTACAACATGGATCTGTCTGTTGGAAACTAGTTTCTAAATGTCTTCTCTTCTGCAATGCGTTTATACTCTTGTTTATGTTGTACAGAAGTTGTTCTGATTCAGAGTTGGTATCGCTGTCGGTGTCCAACTCCCGTTTCCCTCTTGTGCCTGTTGTTCTGGGCTTCCATGATGCCACTGTGAACCCTCCCTGATGAAGCTTTTCAAGCAAATGAGATTGTACCTACATTTCCCCAACACTCTTTTTTATTATTATTACTTAAGTGTGCTTAAAGATTAAATGAGGTTATCTATGTGAAGCACTTAATGTAGCGCTATTATATATATATATGAATTTTATATATAACACATATATATCACAATTTATCCATTCACCCATTGTCACACATTTAGTCTCAAGATATGGAAACCTATAACAAATAATGCTACAATATTCATAGGAGTGCATATATCTTTTGATATCCTTCTTTTGTTTCCATAGGGTATATATACAGATATGGTATTACATCTACTAACACTACTAACAAACGAGGTTCTTTATCAAGAAAATAATTTTTCAGGGTACCTGAGTGGCTGTGATTGAGGGTCTGCCTTTGGCTCAGGTAATGATCCCCAGGATCCTGGGATCCAGTTCTGCATCAGACTCCTTGCAGGAAGCCTGCTTCTCCTGCCTGTGTCTCTGCCTCTCTCATGAATAAATGAATAAAATCTTTTAAAAAATAATTAGCACAACTTGAAATCTGGCATTGTGATGCCCCTGGCTCTGTTTTCTTTTTCAATGTTCGCACTGGCTATTTGAGTCTTTTCTGACTCCACAACAAATCTTAAGATGATTTCTTCCACCACTGGAAGATAGACAGTCTCTTCAATTAATGGTGCTGGAAAATTGGACATCTACATGCAGAAGAATGAAACTAGACCACTCTCTTTCACCATACACAAAGATAAACTCAAAATGGATGAAAGATCTAAATGTGAGACAAGATTCCATCAAAATCCTAGAGGGAGAACACAGGCAACACCCTTTTTGAACTCGGCCACAGCAACTTCTTACAAGTTACATCCACGAAAGCAAAAGAAACAAAAGCAAAAATGAACTATTGGGACTTCATCAAGATAAAAAGCTTTTGCACAGCAAAGGATACAGTCAACAAAACTAAAGACAACCTACAGAATGGGAGAAGATATTTGCAAATGACCTATCAGATAAAGGGCTAATTTCCAAGATCTACAAAGAACTTATTCAACTCAACAGCAAAGAAACAAACATCCAATCATGAAATGGGCAAAAGACCATGAACAGAAATCTCACAGAGGAAGACATAGACATGGACAACACGCACATGAGAAAATGCTCTGCATCACTTGCATCAGGGAAATACAAATCCAAACCACAATGATATACCACCTCACACCAGTGAGAATGGGGAAAATTAACAAGGCAGGAAACCACAAATGTTGGAGAGGATGCGGAGAAAAGGGAACCCTCTTACACTGTTGGTGGGTTGTGAACTGGTGCAGCCGCTCTGGAAAACTCTGTGGAGGTTCCTCAAAGAGTTAAAATAGACCTGCCCTATGACCCAGCAATTGCACTGTTGGGGATTTACCCCAAAGATACAGATGCAATGAAACGCCAGGACACCTGCACCCTGATGTTTTCTAGCAACAATGTCCATAATAGCCAAACTGTGGAAGGAGCCCTCGGTGTCCATCGAAAGATAAAGAATGGATAAAGAAGATGTGGTTTATGTATAAATGGAATATTCCTCAGCCATTAGAAATGAACAAATACCCACCATTTGCTTCAACGTGGGATGGAACTGGAGGGTATTATGCTGAGTGAAATAAGTCGATCGGAAGAAGGACAAAACATTATATGTTCTCATTCATTTGGGGAATATAAATAATAGTGAAAGGGAATATAAGGGAAGGGAGAAGAAATGTGTGGGGAAATATCAGAAAGGGAGACAGACATAAAGACTCCTAACTCTGGGAAACGAACTAGGGGTGGTGGAAGGGGAGGTTGGGCAGGGGTGGGGGTGACTGGGTGACGGGCACTGAGGGGGGGACACTTGATGGGATGAGCACTGGGTGTTATTCTATATGTTGGCAAATTGAACGCCAATAAAAAATAATTTATAAAAATAAAAAAAGAGAGTAGAGGCTTGTAAGGACCTGCCTACTGAGGACAGCTAACAGCAAGTCATTCTGTGGCCACACAACTTTGAGGCACACAACTTTGAGAAAAACTATCCTCCTGGAGGAGTTAGAAGGGCTAGAACTAGATATGATAATACTTCTGAGGTTCAGTGTCCCAGCTGTTTATTCAATGCTCATGAAACAACAGTAGAGAGAGATGAATCTGAAGCAAAATAGGATCCTGAAGAGGACCAGCTTACAGACCATGTTACTTTCACTCTAAAGTATTCAATAAGTACGAGTTTTCTACTGTAGAAAGTAGAGAAGCTAAGAGGCTCAGGAATTGGCATCTGGTGTACAGGTGAAGTTGTATATACTAGAGCAATTGATTATCTACCCAGGATTGCTCTAGATAATTCACAAATTGCCTCATGAGTCCTTCAGTAGCTCTGATCCAGGTGCTTCCACAATCCTTGACAATTCACAACTGGCTCCCTACTTTTATGCTAGCAGCATATGCAAGTGCTTTCTTCCTCAATCTTGCCAACAGAGTCTGTTAAGCCCTTGAACATTTGTCAGTCAGATGGTTTGTCAAATGTGGTTGACACTCTGCAAGAATGGCTTCCAATAATCCTTTCCTTGGCTACACATACAAGTCAATTCCCCCCATCATGAGATACAATCTATCACATATCCCTTTGAATCTGGGATGGCCTTCTGACTTGCTTTGACTAATAGAATAAAGTGATGTTTGTGTGAATTCCAGGAAATCTGGACCTTTGCAACTTCTATTAGGCTTTCTTGGAGGCTACTAACTATTTAAGAAGCTTAGGATAGTTGGTACAGAAACTGTTGAAAAAGGTATGGAGGTTCCTCCAAAAATAAAAATAAAAGTACTAAATAATCCAGTAATTCTGCTACTCAGTATTCACCCAAAGAAGATAAAAACATTAACTCAAAAGATACAGGCATCCCTATGTTTATTGCAGCATTACTTACAATAGCAAAATATGGAAGCAATCCAAGTATCCATCAGTAGATGAATGGATTTTTAAAAAGATGTGATAGATCAGTCTATCATCTACCTATCTTGAGGAGAATTTATAAGTTTGTGTTCTTCATGAAAAGAATCATGTTGAAGTTTTTTCTAAGTTTCAAATTTCAGAGTCATGAACATGATGTTTAATTCTGCCTAAGGCTATGCAAATGAATATACCTACCAATTAGAAGAAGGCATGTGAGTCTTGATTACCTTAGATATATTTTTAATTTCACTTCCCTGCATCCTTTGGTTGTCTTTCTCTTAATTTTCAGTTTGATTATGATGCCATCAAGGCATAGCTTTCTATGAGATCCACTGATATTTCTGAATCTATTATGATTTTTACCTAATTTGAAAAATTTCAGTAATTCTTCTAAAGTTTTTTTCTATCCCATTTCTCTCACTTCATTTTAGGATGCAACTACGGGTTAGAAATTTTGGCATTCTTAGAAACGACAAATACCCACCATTTGCTTCGACGTGGATGGAACTGGAGGGTATTATGCTGAGTGAAATAAGTCAATCGAAGAAGGACAAACATTATATGGTCTCATTCATTTGGGGAATATAAAAATAGTGAAAAGGAATAAAGGGGAAATGAGAAAAAATGAGTGGGAAATATCAGAAAGGGAGACAGAACATGAAAGACTCCTAACTCTGGGAAATGAACTAGGGGTGGTGGAAGGGGAGGTGGGTGGGGGGTGGGGGTGACTGGGTAACAGGCACTGAAGTGGGCACTTGACGGGATGAGCACTGGGTGTTATTCTATATGTTGGGAAATTGAACACCAATAAAAAATAAATTTACAAAATCCTAAAACATCAGACTTAAAAATAAATTAATTAATTAATTAATTAATTAATAAAATAATAAAATAAAATAAAATAAAATAAATTTTTGCATTTTTCCAGCAATACCTGAGGATCTCTTATTTTTTCTATTCTTTTACTCTCTCTTCATTTAGATAATTCTATTGATAAATCTTATGGTTAATTAGTAAACTGTATTTACCCTTTGACCGCTGTAGCTACATTTGTATAAGACAGGATCTTATTTTTTTTATAGATGAGTAATATTCCATCGTTTGTGTGTGAAACTTATGAAACTTCCACAGGCTCATTTTCATTAAAAACACAAGCTTATAAATTATTGTTACATATTAGAAGTATTTATATTCCTGTTGAAATGAGTTAACATTCATTAAAATAGGCCTCTAGCAAGGCTATATTAGGTGGAAAAGACTTTCCTATCAGAGCATCTTGAGAAAAGAAGAGAGAAGAGGATCAGAAGGAAGGGAGGGAGATGGTAAATGGTTTTATTTTTTTTTAATTCTTTTTTACTGGAGTTCAATTTGCCAACATATAGTATAGTATATAGTGTTAACCCAGTGCTCACCCAGTGGTTTTAGAGACCCAGCCCATTTGGGAAGAAGGCGAGGCTGGTGGAAACTGGCTCTGTCCCTGGAGCCCCAGTGTAAGTGCTCCCTCCAGGGTTCCACAAAAGAGGACAAACAGCCCAACTCCTGACCCACAAAGCTGAATTTTATTACAGTCTCATCATCTGTTCCTGGACACTCAGCCTAAAACTGGTGAGTGAATTAGATATCTGTGGGTTGGGAGGTTTCCAGGTCAAAGTAAGGACTGGGCTAGTGTTCTGTTCTTGACAGGCCAGAAGTGACAGGACCTTTAAAGTCTGTTGATACATGTGGACAAAGAGTGGTAAAGATTAGTCACACAAGTCTGATTGATTCTAGCAGATGTGGAAAGTGAGGTCTGGGAGGGGAGCTGAGGATGCATGGGCCAGATGGAAGCTCCTGAAGAGTGGTAAATTAAGAATCCTATCAAATGGCAGATGCCCTAAATAATTAAACTAGAGAAAACAGAAAATGCATTTACTTCAACTATGGACCCCTCCTGGAAAGCCACGAAAGGAGCCATAAGAATGGCTTCAAACTAATCACCTACCCCAAACCAGATGTTGGAGGGGACTCTGGGTAAGGAGCCAGGGCATCTTTGCAGGTGTGAGAACTAGGAACCAAATTTTCCTCCCAAGAAAGAAAAAAAAAATCAAGCCACCAAGAGAGGGAGCTGGACTGGAAGAAATAATGTTAGCAAATGTAAGATTTTATCTTAGCTTCTGAGCTAGATATTTTAAGGTACTCCTTCATCTAATATCTCCTTAAACCCCATAAAGAAGGTATTTTATTATTAGCTCCATTTCTTCTTCATTCTGGTGAAAACAGGATTAGACATGACTGTCTTCTCAGGGGGTACCCTCTGAGCCCATTATACCTGGAATATTTTACTGAACCCATCTGTTTCTACACTCATCATTCTCTCCAGTCCATTAGTCTAGTTAGGACAGATACATGAAAAATAGCTCCAAATAGGTATGTTGGATGATTAAGTTAATAAATAAAGGAAAGTATGCTAGGAAGCAAATAGTAAAATTATATGTTAGTTTCTCTCAGAATATTGCACCCTCTTCCCAGAAATAATACCTTTCTTTTTCCACCTTCAATCATTTTTAAGATTTATTTATTCATTTGAGAGAGAGAGAGAGAGAGAGAGAATGAACATGTGCAAGAACAGGCAAGAGGAGAGGCAGAGGGAGAGAATCCTCAAGCAGACTCCCAACAGAGCTAGGAGCCCAACACAGTCTGGTCTCACAACCCTGAGACCAGGACCTGAGCTGAAACCAGAGTCAGAGTCAACCAATTGAGCCACTCAGGTACCCGTTATAGTCATTTCTAAGCTTAGCTCCCAAGGTGCGAATATTGAAACACATAAGCCCTGACTATTACCTCTTAAAATTCTCTTGATCATATTCAAAAGTGAGCAAATTGGGATCCCTGGGTGGCGCAGCGGTTTAGCGCCTGCCTTTGGCCCAGGGCGCAATCCTGGAGACCTGGGATCGAATCCCACATCGGGCTCCCGGTGCATGGAGCCTGCTTCTCCCTCTACCTGTGTCTCTGCCTCTCTCTCTCTCTCTCTGTATGACTATCATAAATAAATAAAAAAAGTGAGCAAATTGAATGTGGTGAAGTCAAATTTCAAACTCATTTCCATCAATTATTGATTGGGAAATTTGGGAAATGATTCATATTCTCTGAGTCTTTATTATGGGTGAAATGCAGATAATATCCACTTCCTAGAGTGGATGTCTGCTTCCTAAATGACGAGTATACAAAATTCCATATGCAGTGTGCATACTGCAATCCCTGGCATAAAACAATGCTTAGCAAATATTAATTTAATTCATCTGTGAGTGTGTTATGTTCAGATCCATTCTATTCATGGAACAAATGTAACTTATAACATCTAGTCTCTTCAATCAATTACTATTGTAATAAACCCTCATAGGTGATCATTCTAAACTAATAGCTTCAAGACATGTGATGGCTGCCCCATGTGTGAAGTTGTGATCAAGGCTCTTAATTGCCTGTGCACCCCTCCCTGCCTCTCAAGCACTCCTTATGCACCTGTCACCCTAGGTTGAAAATTTTTTATGAACATACTGTGCAGTGATCAGTATATTCACCTTTATTATGCTGCCTCTCTTCTCTCTTCAGTCTTTATGATAAACTAGCCAATGTCAACGTCAAGTTCAAATATCATCTTGTTACAGCCTCCCAGGGAATGCATAATGATTTTCTCTATAGTCATAATCCTCTGTTTGAAAATGAAATACACACTAATAACTCTTAGATTAGTTGAAAAAGGAGATAAGTATAATTGGCTGTCACTCATTAGGGCTCAGACCATATTCTTCATCTTTGCAAATTTCCTATTTGTATGTTCAGAGAAGATGGAAAGTGTGATTTATGCCAAAAGCTCAGGTGACTTCACAAAGAATGTTAATATATTAATATAAATCCTCTTAACAATATATTAAAAGGTCCCTATCAAATATCATGGACTTTCTTCAGAGAGTTGGACAAATAAATAATCTTAAGATTTGTGTGGAATCAGAAAAAGACCCCACATAGCCAGGGGAATATTAAAAAAGAAAACCAGAGGCAGGGGCATCATAATGCCAGATTTCAGGTTGTACTACAAAGCAGTGATCGCCAAGACAGTGGGGTACTGGCACAATTTAAAAAGACATATAGATCAATGGAAAAGAAGAGAGAATCCAGAAATGGCCCCTCAACTCTATGGTTCACTAATATTTGACAAAGCAGAGAAAGACTATCCACTGGAAAAAGGACAGTCTCTTCAATAAATGGTGCTGGGAAAATTGGACATCCACATGCAGAAGAATGAAACTAGACCAATCTCTTACACCATGCACAAAGATAAACTCAAAATGGATGAAAGATCTAAATGTGAAACAAGAATGATCAAAATCCAAGAGGAGAATACAGGCAACAACCTTTTTGAACTTGACCGCAGCAACTTCTTGCAAGATACATCTATGAAGGCAAGAGAAACAAAAGCAAAAATGAATTATTGGGACTTCATCAAGATAAGAAGCTCTGCACAGCAAAAGAAAGTCAACAAAACTGAAAGACAACCTACAGAATTGGAGAAGATATTTGCAAAAGACATATCAGAGAAAGAGCTAGTATCCAAGATCTACAAAGAACTTATTAAATTCAACAGCAAAGAACAAACAATCCAATCATGAAATGGGCAAAAGACATGAAAAGAAATCTCACAGAGGAAGGCATAGACATGGCAACAAGCACATGAGAAAATGCTCTGCATCACTGGCCATCAAGGAAATACAAATCAAAACCACAATGAGATACCCACCTCACACCAGTGAGAATGGGGAAAATTAACAAGGTAGGGAAACAACAAATGTTGGAGAGGATGCGGAGAAAGGGGAACCCTCCTGCCACTGTTGGTGGGAATGTGAACTGGTGCAGCCACTCTGGAAAACTGTGAGGAGGTTCCTCAAAGAGTGAAAAATAGATCTTCCCTATGACCCAGCAATTGCACTGGTGGGGATTTATCCCAAAGATCAGATCCAGTGAAACGCCGGAACACCTGCACCCCGATGTATATAGCAGCAATGTCCACAATAGCCAAAACTGTGGAAGGAGCCTTGGTGTCCATCGAAGATGAATGGATAAAGAAGACGTGGTTTATGTATACAATGGAATATTACTCAGCCATTAGAACGACAAATACCCACCATTTGCTTTGATGTGGATGGAACTGGAGGGTATTATGCTTGAGTGAAATAAGTCAATCAAAGAAGTACAAACATTATCTGTCTCATTCACTTGGGGAATAAAAAAAAATAGTGAAAGGGAATAAAGGGGAAAGGAGAAAAATGAGTGGGAAATATCAGAAAGGGAGACAGAACATGAGAGACTCCTAACTCTGGGAAACGAACAAGGGGTGGTGGAAAGGGAGGTAGGTAGGGGGGGGGGGGGGTGACTGGGTGACGGGCACTGATGGGGGCATTTGATGGGATGAGCACTGGGTGTTATTCTATATGTTGGCAAATTGAACACCAATAAAAATAAATTTATAGACTTGGAAACTAGCCCTTTATCTGATATGTCATTGCAATATCTTCTCCCATTCTGTAGGTTGTCTTGAGTTTTGTTGACTGTATCCTTTGCTGTGCAAAAGCTTATCTTGATGAAGTCCCAATAGTTCATTTTTGCTTTGTTTCTTTTGCTTCGTGGATGTATCTTGCAAGAAGTTACTATGGCCGAGTTCAAAAAGGGTGTTGCCTGTGTTCTTCTCTAGGATTTTGATGGAATCTTGTCTCACATTTAGATCTTTCATCCATTTGAGTTTATCTTTGTGTATGGTGCAAGAGAGTGGTCTAGTTTCATTCTTCTGCATGTGGCTGTCCAATTTTCCCAGCACCATTTATTGAAGAGACTGTCTTCCAATGGATAGTCTTTCCTCCTTTATCGAATATTAGTTGCCCATAAAGTTCAGGGTCCACTTTGGATTCTCTATTCTGTTCCACTAAAATAAAATAAAAAATATATGTACAAAAAATAATGAAAATAAACAAAAAATAAAATTTAAATTTAAAAAGAATATATGAAAAGGAATATGTGTTTTCTTCTATGTGACTAGGAGGTGAAGCCCTGAAAGGTCTCCCTAGGTATGACTGCCTTAAACCACACTGCTGTTAGCCACACGGTCTTCCACTGCTGGGTATCCCTGGGCTAGAAGACCAGCACATGTGGATTTCCATTCCCTTCTTCATTTCCTACGTCATCGCCTGCTTGGGAACAGCCTGTCATCTGCAATCCTCACGAAGCGCAGCCTCCATGAAACCCATGTACCTCTTCCTCTGCATGCTGGCTGGAGCAGACATTGTCTCTCCACTGCACAGTACACAGGCCTTGGCCATTTGTTCCATGCTGGGGAGAT
>NW_023331215.1:0-43617 GCF_011100685.1 Canis lupus familiaris | reverse complement strand
CACCAATTCCAGTGAGGCAAGAAGGAGTCCACAGCAATCAGGTCCAGGTGGGGAAGAAAGTCAACAGGACTGTTGAGGCCCAGATGGGGACCAGATTACCCTGTCCAGGTGATTCCCAGGTGGTGACCAGGATTACCAGGTCCGGGTGAGGACCATAAGGACCAGATTCACCAGGTCCAAGTGAGGCCCACGTGGGGACCTGTGTCACCAGGTATGGGTGAGCCCAGGTGGCAACCCCAGTCTCTAGGTCCAGGTGAGGCCAACCTGGAGGCCATGCAGAGGAACCGTGTCCCGGTGATGCCCAGGTAGGGACCAGAGTTAGCAGGTAGAGCTGAGGCCAACCTGCAGGCCATGCAGTGGATCCATGTCCCGATGATGCTAGGTAGGGACCAGAGTCACCAGGTCCAAATGAGGCCCAGATGGAGCATATTCAATAGGTCCAGGTGAGGCCCAGTTGAGGACCAGAGGTCACCAGAACTGGTTCAGGCCTAGAGGGGTACCAGAATCGCTGGTCCATGTGACATCCAGATGGAGACCAGAGTCACCAGGTCAGGGTTAGGACCAGAGTGGTTCCAGAGGCCAGAGCCTCATGTCCAGGTGAGGCTCAGGTGTGGAAACAGAGTCACCGGGTACCAATGATGCCCAGGAGAGGACCAGAGTCACCAGGTCTGGGTGACACGCAGGTAGGATCAGAGTCCCCATGTCCAGGGAGGCCATGAAAGAGTCCACAGCAATCAGGTCAAGGTGGGGCACAAGTCCCAGGACTGAGTGAGGCCAAGATGGGGTCGGATTCACCAGGTCGAGGTGAGGCCCAGGTGGTGACCAGAGTCCCCGGGTCTGGGAGAGGACCAGGTAAGGACCAGATTCACCAGGTCCAGGAGGCCAACGTGGAGACCTGAGTCACCAGGTATGGGTGAGTCCCAAGTGGCATCCCCACTAACCAGGTCCATGTGAGGCCAACCTCCAGGCCAAGTCACCCGATCCACGTGAGGACCGAGTGGGGACTGGATCACCAGTTAAAAGTGATTCTACAAGAACAACACAGTCAAGAGATCCTGGTGTGGTTCATGTGGGAACGAGAGTCACCAGGTCCAGGTGAGACCAGGTGGGGACCACAGTCACCAGGTCCAGATTGAGGTCTAGGTCGGGGGACCAGAGTCATCAGGACCAGTTGAGGCCAAAGTGTGGAGCAAAGTTATCATGTCCATGGTGAGGCCCAGTGGGGAACAGAGTAACCATGTCCCAAAGATGCCAGGTGGGAAAAGAGTCACAAGGTCCAGACGAGGCCTTAGTGAGGAGTAGATTCACCAGGTCCTGTTGAGGCCCAGTTGAGGACAGTGTCCCCAGGTCCGGGAGAGTCCCAGAGGTGGACCAGAGGACCCGGTTCTGGTGATATCCAGGTGGGACCTGAGTCACCACGTCAGGGTGAGGCCCAGACGGGGACGAGAATCACTAGGTCCAGGTGAGGCCCCGATGTGAACTGAGAACAGGTCCCATGATGCCCATATGAGGACCTGAATCACCAGGTCCAGGTGAGGTCCCTGTGGGGAACCAGTCACCTCGTCCAGGTGAGGCCCAGGTGGGACCACAGTCACCAGGTCCAGGTGAGGCCCAGGTATATAAGAGAGTATCCAGGCCCAATGTTGCCAGGTAAGGACCAGTTGTCAACAGGTCCAGGAGAGGCCCAAATATGGATCAGAGTCCATTGTGTTCCAGGTGAGGCCAGATGGAGACCACAGGAACCAGGTCCAGGAGAGCCCCATATAGGAACCAGAGCCACCAGATCCAGGTGAGGTCCAGGTGGGACCACAGTCAGAAGGTCCAGGTGAGGCGCAGGTGGCAACAGGATTCACCAAGTCCAGGTGAGGCCCAGGTGGTGACCAGATTTACCAGTTCCGGGTGAGGACTAGGTAAGGACCACATTCACCAGGTCAAGTGAGGCCCACGTGGGGACCTGTGTCACCAGGCATGGGTAAGACCCAGGTGGGAACCCCACTCACCAGGTGAAGATGAGGCCAACCTGCAGGCCATGCAGAGGAACCATGTCCCGATGATGCCCAGGTAGCGACCAGAGTTACCAGGCCAGGTGAGGCCAACCGCAGGCCATGCAGTGGAACCATGTCCCGGTAATGCCGAGGTAGGGATCAGAATCACCATGTCCAAATGAGGCCCAGATGGAGCATATTAACTAGTTCTAGGTTAGGCCCAGTTGAGGACCAGAGACACCAGATCTGGTTGAGCCCTATAAGGGTACCAGAATCACCTGGTTCAGGTGACATCGAGATGGGGACCAGAGTCCCCAGGTCAGGGTGAGGCCCAGAGAGGTTCCAGAGTCATCATGTCCAGGTGAGGCTCAGGTGTGGAACAGAGTCACCAGGTACCAATGATGCCCAGTTGAGGACCAGATCACCAGGTCTGGGTGATGCGCAGATAGGATCCGAGTCACCAGTTCCAGGTGAGGCCAAGAAGGCGTCCACAGCAATCAGGTCCATGTGGGGAACAAAGTCACCAGGATGGGTGAGGCCAGATGGGGACCAAGATTCACGAGGCCCAGGTGATTCCCAGGTGGGTGACCAGAGGTACCAGTTCCGGGGAAGGACCAGGTAAGGAACAGATTCACCAGGTCCAATGAGGCCCACGTGGGGACCTGTGTCACCTGTACGGGTGAGGCACAATTGCAACACCACTCACCAGGTCCAGGTGAGGCCAACCTGCAGGTGATGGAGAGGAACCGTGTCCCGATGATGCCCAGGTAGGGACCAGAGTTACCAGGTCCAGGTGAGGCCAACCTGCAGGCCATGCAGTGGAAACATGTCCCGATGATGCCCAGGTGGGGACCAGAGTTACCAGTCCAGGTGGGGCCAACTGCAGGCATGCAGTGGAAACCATATCCCTATGATGCCCAGGTAGGGACCAGAGTCACCAGGTCAAAATGAGGACCAGGGGCAACCCCGGTGGCGGCAGCGTTTAGCGCCGCCTGCACCATTGGCGGATCCTGGAGACCCTGGATCGAGTCCCACGTCAGGCTCCCTGCATGGAGTCTGCTTCTCCCTCTGTCTGTGTCTCTGCCTCTCTCTCTCTCTCTCTCTCTCTCTCTCTCTCTGCATCTCTATGAATAAATAAATAAAAAAAATCAAAATGAGGACCAGATGGGGCATATTCACTAGGTCCCGGTGAGGCCCAGTTGAGGACCAGAGACACCAGATCTGGTTGAGTCCTAGAGGGGTACCAGAATACCTGACCCAGGTGACATCCAGATGGAGACCAGAGTCACAGGTCAGGGTTGACACACAGGGAGTTTCCAGAGTCATCATGTCCAGGTGAGACTCAGTGTGGAACAGAGTCAACAGGTACCAATGATGCCCAGGGTAGGACCAGAGTCACCAGATCTCGGTGACGCGAAGAGATAGGATCGGAGTCACCAGTACCAGGTGAGGCCAAGAAAGAGTCCACATCAATCAGGCCCAGGGGGGAACAAAGTCACCAGGACTGTGTGAGGCCGAGATGAGGACCAGATTCACCAGGTCCAGGTGAGGCCCAGATGGTGACCAGAGTCCTGGGTGTGGGAGAGGACAGGTAAGAACAAGATTCACCAGGTCCAAGAGGCCCACGTGGGGACCTGAGTCACCAGGTAAGGGTGAGGCCCAGGTGGCATCCCCACTCACCAGGTCCAGGTGAGGCCAACTTGCAGCCAGAGTCACCAGATCCGGTGAGGCCCCAGTGGGGACCGGAGTCACCAGATAAATGTGAGTCTACAAGAACACCACAGTCACCAGGTCCAGGTTGGGTTCATGTGGGAACGAGAGTCACCAGGTCCAGGTGAGACCCAGGTGGGGACCATAGTCACAGGTCCAGATTGAGGCCTAGGTGGGGGGAACAAATTGATCAGGACAAGTTTGAGGCCAAAGTGTGGAGCAAAGTTATCATGTCCAGGTGATGTCCATGTGGGGAACAGAGTAACCATGTCCCATTGATGCCAAGTGAGAAAAGAGTCACAAGGTCCAGACGAGGCCTAAATGAGGACTAGATTCACCATGTCGTGTTGACGTCCAGATGAGCACCAGTGTCCCCAGCTCTGGGTGAGTCCCAGGGGGGCCCAGAGTCACCGGTTCTGGTGATATCCAGGTGGGGACAAGACTCACCACGTCAGGGTGAGGCCCAGAGGGGGACGAGAATCACTAGTTTCAGATGAGGCCCTTTGTGCAACTGAGAAAAAAGGTCCCATAAGCCCAAATGAGAACCTGAGCAAGTCCAGGTGATGTCCCTGTGGGAACCAGTCACCTCGTCCAGGTGAGGCCCAGGTGGGACACAGTTCACCAGGGCCAGGTGAGTCCCAGGTATATAAGAGAGTATCAGGTCCCAATGATGCCCACGTAAGGACCAGAGTCAACAGTTCCAGGAGAGGCCCAAATATGGATCAGAGTCATTGTGTTTCAGGTGAGGCCAGATGGAGACCACAGGAACCAGGTCCAGGAGAGCCCCATATGGGAACCAGAGCCACCAGATCCAGGTGAGGTCCAGGTTGGACCACAGTCACAAGGTCCAGGTGAGGCACAGGTGGCAAACAGGATTCACCAAGTCCAGGTGAGACCCATGTGGCGGACCAGTCGCCACATACAGGTGCGGACCAGCGAAGGACCAGATTCACAGGTCCATGTGAAGACCAATGGGTGACCAGAGTCACCACGTAAGGGTGAGGCCCAGGGGGAACCAGAGTAACCAGTTAGTTTGAGGCCCAGAATGGGACCAGAGGTCCCTCGTCAAAATGAGGCCGAGGTGTGGAATAGTATCCAGGTCCCAATGATGCCTGGGTGACGCCCAGAGTCACTAGGGCCATGCAGCCCCAGATGGGAACAGAATCACTAGGTCCTGGTGAAGCATATAATAAGACCACAGTCAGCAGTAACAGGTGAGCCCCTTGTTGGAACCAGAGCCACTCTATCCAGCTGAGTCCCAGGCCATGTGAGGCCCATGTGAGGACCAGATTCATTAGGTCGAATTGAGGCATAGCTGGGGACAAGAGTCACCAGGTTTGGGTGCGGCCTAGTGGGGCAAGAGTCGCAGTTTTGAGTTAGGTCAAAATGGGGACGAGAGAACCAGGTCCAGGTGAGGCCAACTGAGGACCAGAGTCACCAGATCGAGCTGAGGCCCAGAGCGGGACGAGAATCACTAGGAACAGGTGAAGCCCCTGATGTGGAACTGAGAATCCAGGTGAATGCTGCCCATATGAGGACCTGAGTCACGAGGTCCAGGTGAGGTCCCTGTGGGAACCAGTCACCTCGTCCAGGTGAGGCCTGGTGGGACCACAGTCACAAGGTCCAGGTGAGGCGCATGAGGAACAGGATTCACCAAGTCCAGGTGAGGCCCAGGTGGCGACCAGTCACCAGATTCAGGTGTGGAACAGCTAAGGACCAGATTCTCCAGGCCCAAGTGAAGCACAACGGGTGACCAGAGTCACCAGGGCAGGTGAGGCCCAGAGGGGGAACCAGAGTAACCAGTTTAGTTTGAGGTCCAGAATGGGACCAGAGGTCCCTGGTAAAGAGAGGCCCAGGTGTGGAATAGAGTATCCAGGTCCCAGTGACGCCGGGGTGAGGACCAGAGTCACTAGGGCCATGCAGACCCAGATGGGGAACAGAATAACTAGGTCCTGGTGAGGCTAGAATAGAACACATTAGCAGTATCAGGTGACCCCTTGTGAGAACCAGAGCCACACTATCGAGCTGAGTACCAGGACCAGGTGAGTCCCACGTGAGGACCAGATTCATCAGGTCGAATTGAGGCATAGCTGGGGACAAGAGTCACCAGGTCTGGGTGCGGCCTAGGTGGGGCAAGATTCAGCAGTTCTGAGTTAGGTCCAAGTGGGGACGAGAGACCCAGGACCAGGTGAGGCCAAACTGAGGACCAGAGTCACCAGATCCAGGTGAGGTCCATGTTGGAAAGAGAGTCACGAGGTCCAGGAGAGGTCCAGGTGGGGTCCAGAGTCACCAGATCCAGGTGAAGTCCGGTGGGGACTGAGTCACCAGATCCATGTGAAGCCCAGGTGGGGACCAGGAACACCAGGTACAGGGGAGGCCCTTGAAAGAACCAGAGTCAACAGTTCGAGGTCAGGCGCAGGTTTCAACCAGGGTCAGCAGGTCCAAGTTAGGGGAGTGGGGTTCACAGTCACTAGGGAATGGTGAGACCAGAGGGGCACCAGAGTCACGTGGTCCAGGTGAGGTCCAGTTGTGGAACACAGTCACCGCGTTCCAATTTTGGCCAGTTGAGGACCATGGTCAACAGGGCCAGGTGAGGCTCAGATGGGACCAGAGTCCCCAAATCCAGGTGAAGCCCAGGTGGGGACCACAGTCACCAGATCCAGGGTAGTCTCAGGTGCAGACCAGAATCACCAGGTCCAGGTGAGGTGCAGGTGGTAAACACAATCACCAGGTCCCGGTGAGGCCCTGGTGTGGACCAGTGTCACAAGGTACATGACAAACTAGAAACACCGCAGCCACCAGGTCCACATGATGTCCATGTGGGAATGAGAATCACCAGTTATAGTTAGGACCAGGTGGGTATCTGACTCACCATTTCCAGGTGAGACCCAGGTGGGAACCAGTGTCACCATGTCCAGGTGTGGTCCAGGTGAAGACCAGAGTTAATAGGTCGGCTTGGTCACTGTTAGTGAACAGTGTAACCATATCCTGATGCTACCCAGGTGGGTACCAGAGACACCAGGTCCTGGTGAGGCCCAGGTGGGACCAGAGACATGAGGTCCAGGGTAGGTCCCGATGGGGACCACAGTCACCAGGTCAGGAGAGGCCACGCTTTGGATCAGAGTCACCAGTTACAGGTGAGGCCCAGGTGGAGCCTCAGTCACCTGGTAGAGAAGAGGCCAAAATCAGGACCAGAGTTACCAGGATCAGGTCATTCCCAGTGGGGAACAGAGAAACCATGTCCCGATGATGCCCTGGTAGACCCAGCGTCACCAGGTCCAGATGAGGCGAGGCGCAGGTGGGGAGCATATTCACTAGGTCTCGGTGACACCCAGTTGAGGACCAGTGTCACCAGGTCTATTTGAGCCCTAGAGGGGTAACAGATTCACCTGGTCTAGGTGACATCCAGATGGGGACCAGGTCACATGTCAGGGTGAGGCCCGAGGGGATCCAAAGTCATCATGTCCAGGTGCTCAGGTGTTTAACAGAGTATCCAGGTCATAATGGTCCACAGGTGATTACCAGAGTCACCAGATCTGGGTGAGGCCCAGGTAGGATCAGAGTCACCACTTCCAGTTGAGGCCAAGAAGGAGTCCACAGCAATCAGGTCCAGAGGGGAACAAAGTCACCAGGACTGGGTGACGACCAGATGGGGACCAGATTCACCAGGTCCAGGTGATTCCCAGATGGTGACCAGGGTTACCAGGTACGGGTGAGGACCAGGTAAGGACGAGAATCACCAGGTCAAACTGGGCCCACGGGGAGCTGTGTCACCATGTATGTGTGAGGCCCAGGTGCCAACCCCACTCACCAGCTCCATGTGAGGCCAACCTGCAGGCCATGTAGGAACAATGTCCGATGATGCCCAGGTAGGGACCAGAGTTACCAGGTCCAGGTGAGGCCAACCTGAAGGCCATGCAGCTGAACCATGTCCCGATGATGCCCAGGAAGGGACCAGAGTCACCAGGTCCAAATGAGGCCCAGTTGGAGCATATTCACTAGGTCCAGGTGAGGCCCAGTTGAGGACCAGAGTCACCAGATCTGGTTGAGTATTAGAGTGGTACAAGATCACCTGGTCCAGTTGACATCCAGATGGGGACAAGAGTCACCAGGTCAGGGTGAGGCCCAGAGAGGTTCCAGAGTCATCATGTCCAGGTGAGGCTCAGGTGTGGAACAGCGTCACCAGGTACCAATGATGCCCAGGTGAGGACCAGAGTCACCAGGTCTCGGTGACGCTCAGATAGGATCAGAGCCACCAGTTCCAGGTAAGGCCAAGAAAGAGTCCACAGCAATCAGGTCCAGGTGGGGAACAAAGTCACCAGGAATGGGTGAGGCCCAGATGGAGACCAGATTCACTCACCAGGTCCAGGTGAGGTCCAGGTGGTGACCGGAGTCCCGGGTCTAGTAGAGGACCAGGTAAGGACCAGATTCTCCAGGTCCAAGAGGCACACGTGGGACCTGAGTCACCAGGTATGGGTGTGTCCTAGGTGGCATCCCCACTCACCGGTCCAGGTGAGGCCATCCTGCAGGCCAGAGTCACCAGATCCACGTGAGGCCCAGTGGGGACCAGAGTCACTAGGTAAATGTGAGTCTACAAGAACACCACAGTCACCAGGTCCAGGTGTGTTCATGTAGGAACAAGAGTCACCAGGTCCAGGAGAGACCCAGGTGGGGACCACAGTTACCAGGTCCAGATTGAGGCCTAGGTGTGGGGACCAGATTCATCAGAACCAGTTGAGGCCAAAGTGTGGAGCAAAGTTATCATATCCGGTGAGGCCCAGTTGGGGAACAGAGTAACCATGTCCCATTGATGTCAGGTGGGAAAAGAGTCACAGGTCCAGACGAGGTCTAAGTGAGGAGTAGATTCATCAGGTCCTGTTGAGGCCCAGTTGAGGACCAGTGTCCCCAGCTTTGGGTGAGTCCCAGAGGGGAACCAGAGTCACCCGTTCTGGTGATATCCAGGTGGGGACCAGAGTCACCACGTCAGGGTGAGGCCCAGAGGGGGACGAGAATCACTAGGTCCAGGTGAGGCCCCAATGTGGACCTGAGAAAGCAGGAACCATGATGCCCATATGAGGACCTGAGTCACCAGGTCCAGGTGAGGTCCCTGTGGGAACCAGTCACCTCGTCCAGCTGAGGCCAGGTGGGACCACAGTCACCAGGTCCAGCTGAGGCCCAGGTATATAAGAGTGTATCCAGGTCCCAATAATGCCAAGGTGAGGACAGAGTAAACAGGTCCAGGAGAGGCCCAAATATGGATCAGAGTCATTGTGTTCCAGGTGAGGCCAGATGGAGACCACAGGAACCAGGTCCAGGAGAGCCCCATATGGGAACCAGAGCCACCAGATCCAGGTGAGGTCCAGGTGGGACCACTGTCACAAGGTCCAGGGGAGGCGCAGATGGCAACAGGATTCACCAAGCCCAGGTGAGGCGCAGGTGGCGACCAGTCACCAGATCCAGGTGTGGACCAGCTAAGGACTAGATTCACCAGGGCCAAGTGAAGCCCAAGGGGGCCAGAGTCACCAGGAAGGGTGAGGCCCAAAGTGTAACCAGAGTAACCAGTTTAGTTTGTGGCCCAGAATGGGACAAGAGGTCACTGGTCAAAGTGAGGTCCAGGTGTGTAATAGAGTATCCAGGACCCAATGATGCCTAGGTGAGGACCAGAGTACCTAGGGCCATGCAGGCCCAGATGGGGAACAGAATCACTAGGTCCTGGTGAGACATAGAATAAGACCACATTCAGCAGTATCAGGTGAGCCCCTTGTGGGAACCAGAGCCACTCTATCCAGCTGAGTCCCAGGTCCATGTGAGGCCCACGTGAGGACCAGATTCATCAGGTCGAATTGAGGCATAGCTGGGGACAAGAGTCACCAGGTCTGGGTGCGGCTTAGGTGGGGCAAGATTCAGCAGTTCTGAGTTAGGTCAAAGTGGGGACGAGAGACACCAGGTCCAGGTGAGGCCAAACTGAGGACCAGAGTCACCAGATCCAGGTGAGGTCCATGTTGGAAAGAGAGTCACCAGGTCCAGGAGAGGTCCAGGTGGGGACCTGAGTCACCAGATCCAGGTGAAGCCCAGATGGGTACCAGAGTCACTAGGTCCAGATGAGGCCCAGGTGAGGACCAGAGTTACCAGGTACACGTGAGGCGCCGGTAGGTATCAGAGGCAACAGGTCCATGTGAGCAGGCTTGGGGACCATGGTCAAGAGTTCTACTTGAGGCCCAGTGTGGAACACTGTAACCAGGTCCAAGTGAGTCCCCGGTGGTGACAAGAGTCACCAGGTCCAGGTGAGGCCCAGGTGGGCACCAGGATCACCAGGTACAGGGGAGGCCCTTGAAAGAACCAGAGTCAACAGTGCGAGGTCAGGCGCAGGTGGCAAACAGGGTCAGCAGGTCCAATCAGGCCAAAGTGGGGTTCAGAGTCACTAGAGAACGGTGAGACCCAGAGGGGGACCAGAGTAAACTGGTCCAGGTGAGGTCCAGGTGTGGAACACAGTCACCGGGTCCCAATTTTGCCCAGTTGAGGACCATGGTCAACAGGGCCAGGTGAGGCCCAGATGGGAATCGGTGTGCCCAAATCCAGGTGAAGCCCAGGTTGGGACCCAGTCATCAGATCCAGGGTAGTCTCAGTTGCAGACCAGAATCACCAGGTCCAGGTGAGGTGCAGGTGGCAACCACACTCACCAGGACCCGGTGAGGCCCTGGTGGGGACCAGAGTCACGAGGTACATGAGAAGGTAGAAACACTGCAGCCACCAGGTCCACATGATGTCCATGTGGGAACGAGAATCACCAGTTAGAGGAGAGGACCCTGTGGGGATCCGACTCACCATGTTCAGGTGAGACCCAGGTGGGAACCAGTGTCACCATGTACAGGTGTGGCCCAGGTGAAGACCAGAGTTAATAGGTCCGGCTGGGTCACTGTTAGTGAACAGTGTAACCATATCCTGATGCTACCCAGGTGGGTACGAGAGACACCAAGTCCTGGTGAGGCCCAGGTGAGACCAGAGACATGAGGACCAGTGAGGTCCCATGGGCACCACAGACATCAGGTCAGGTGAGTCCATGCTTAGGATCAGATTCAACAGATACAGGTGAGGCCCAGTTGGAGCCAGAGTCACCTGGTACAGAAGAGCCAAAAGTCAGGACCAGAGTTACCAGGATCAGGTCAGTCCCAGTGGGGAATAGAGTAACCATGACCCGATGATGCCCAGGTAGAACCCGAGTCACCAGGTCCAGATGAGGCGCAGGTGGGGAGCATATTCACTAGGTCCCGGTGAGGCCCAGTTGAGGACCAGTGTCACCAGGTCTAGTTGAGGCCCAGAGGGGTACCAGATTCACCTGGTCAAGGTGACATCCAGATGGGGACCATAGTCACCATGTAAGGGTGAGCCCCAGGTGGCAACCCCACTCACCAGGTCCAGGTGAGGCCAACCTGCAGGCCAGAGTCACCAGATCCAGGTGAGTCCCTAGTGGGGACCGGAGTCACCAGGTAAATGTGAGTCTACAAGAACACACAGTCACCAGATCCACGTGTGGTTCATCTGGGAACGAGAGTCACCAGGTCCAAGTGAGAAAGAGGTGGGGACCACAGTCACCAGGTCCAGATTGAGGCCTAGGTGGGGGACCAGTCATCAGGACCAGTTGAGGCCAAAGTGTGGAGCAAAGTTATCATGTCCAGGTGAGGCCCAGGTGGGGAACACAGTAACCATGTCCCATTGATGCCAGGTGGGAAAAGAGTCACAAGGTCCAGACGAGGTCTAAGTGAGGAGTAGATTCACCAGGTCCTGTTGAGGCCCAGCTGAGGACCAGTGTCCCAAGCTCCGGGTGAGTCCCAGAGGGGGACCAGAGTCACCCGGTTCTGGTGATATCCAGGTGGGAACCAGAGTCAGCACGTCAGGAAGAGGCCCAGAGGGGGAAGAGAATCACTAGGTCCAGGTGAGGCCCCGATGTGGAACTGAGAAACCAGGTTCCATGATGCCCATATGAGGACCTGAGTCACCAGGTCCAGGTGAGGTCCCTGTGGGAACCAGTCACCTCGTCCAGGTGAGGCCCAAGTGGGACCACAGTCACCAGGTCCAGGTGAGGCCCAGGTATATAAGAGAGTATCCAGGTCCCAATGATGCCTAGGTAAGGACCAGAGTCAACAGGTCCAGGAGAGGTCCAGATATGGATCAGAGTCATTGTGTTCCAGGTGAGGCCAGATGGAGACCACAGGAACCAGGTCCAGGAGCCCCATATGGGAACCAGAGCCACCAGATCCAGGTGAGGTCCAGGTGTGGCCACAGTCACAAGGTCCAGGTGAGGTGCAGGTGGCAACAGGATTCACCAAGTCCAGGTGAAGCCCAGGTGGCGACAAGTCACCACATCCAGGTGCGGACCAGCTAAGGACCAGACACAAGGCCCAAGTGAACCCCAAGGGGTGACCAGAGTCACCAGGTAAGGGTGAGGCCCAGAGGGGGAACCATAGTAACCATTTTGTTTGAGGCCCAGAATGGGACCAGAGGTCCCTGGTCAAAGTGAGGCTCATGTGGGGTATAGAGTATCCAGATCCCAGTGATGCCTGGGTGAGGACCAGAGTCACTAGGGCCATGCAGGACCAGATGGGGAACAGAATCACTAGGTCCTGGTGAGGCATAGAAACACACCCCAGTCAGCAGTATCAGGTGAGCCCCTTGTGGGAACCAGAGCCACTCTATCCAGCTGAGTCACAGGCCCATGTGAGGCCCACGTGAGGACCAGATTCATCAGGTCGAATTGAGGCATAGCTGGGGACAAGAGTCACCAGGTCTGGGTGCGGCCTAGGTGGGGCAAGATTCAGCAGTTCTGAGTTAGGTCAAAATGGGGACGAGAGACACCAGGTCCAGGTGAGGCCAAACTGAGGACCAGAGTCACCAGATCCAGGTGAGGTCCATGTTGGAAAGAGAGTCACCAGGTCCAGGAGAGGTCCAGGTGTGGACCAGAGTCACCAGATCACGTGAAGCCCAGTTGTGGACCAGAGTCACTATGTCCGGTTGAGGCCCAGGTGAGGACCAGAGTTACCAGGTACACGTGAGGCCTCGGTGGGGATCAGAGGCAACAGGTCTATGTGAGGCCGGCTTGGGGACCATGGTCAACAGGTCTACTTGAGGCCCAGGAGTGGAACATAGTAAGCAGGTCCAGGTGAGTCCTCCGTGTTGAAAAGTGTCACCATGTCCAGATGAGGCCCTGGTGGGACCAGGATCACCAGGTACAGGGGAGGACCTTGAAATAACCAGAGTCAACAGTTCGAGGTCAGGCGCAGGTGGCAACAAGTGTCAGGAGGTCCAAGTCAGGCCAAAGTGGGTTTCACAGTCACTAGGGATCGGTGAGACCCAGAGGGGGACCAGAGTCATGTGGTCCAGGTGAGGTCCAGTTGTGGAACACAGTCACCGGTTCCGATTTTGCCCAGGTGAGGACCATGGACAACAGGGCCAGGTGAGGCCCAGGTGGGGACCGGAGTCCCCAAATCCAGGTGAAGCCCAGGTGGGGACCACGTCACCAGATCCAGGTTAGTCTCAGGTGCAGACCAGAATCACCAGGTCCAGGTGAGGCGGAGGTGGCAACCACACACCAGGTCCCGGTGAGTCCTTGGTGGGGACCAGAGTCACGAGGTACATGAGAAGCTAGAAACACTGCAGCCACCAGGTCCACATGATGTCCATGTGGGAACGAGAATCACCAGTTACAAATGAGGACCAGGTGGGGATCCGACTCACCATGTCCAGGTGAGACCCAGGTGGGAACCAGTGTCACCATGTCCAGGTGTGGCCCAGGTGAAGACCAGAGTTAATAGGTCCGGCTGGGTCACTGTTAGTGAACAGTGTAACCATATCCTAATGCTACCCAGGTGGGTACGAGAGACACCAGGTCCTGGTGAGGCCCAGGTGGGACCAGAGACATGAGGTCCGGGTGAAGTCCTGATGGGAACCACAGTCACCAGGTCAGGTGAGGCCATGCTTAGGATCAGAGTCACCAGTTCCAGGTGAGGCCAAGAAGGAGTCCACAGCAATCAGGTCCAGGTGGGGTGACTTAGTCACCAGGATTAGATGAGGACCAGATGGGGACCAGATTAACCAGGTTCAGGTGATTCCCAGGTGGTGACCCGATTTAGGAGTTTCGGGTGAGGACCAGGTAAGGACCAGATTCACCAGGTCCAAGTGAGGCCCACGTGGGGACCTGTGTCACCAGGCATGGGTGAGGCCAAGGTGACAACGCCACTCACCAGGTCCAGGTGAGCCCAACCTGCAGGCCATGCAGAGGAACCATGTCCCGATGATGCCCAGGTAGCAACTAGAGTTACCGGGTCCAGGTGAGGCCAAACTGCAGGCCATGTGTGGAACCATGTCCCGATGATGCCCAGGTAGGGACCAGAGTTACCAGGTCCAGGTGAGGCCAACCTGCAGGTCATGCAGTGGAACCATGTCCCGATGATGCCCAGGTAGTGACCAGAGTCACCAGGTCCAAATGAGGCCCAGATGGAGCATATTCACTAGGTCCAGGTGAGGCCCAGTTGAGAACCAGAGTCAGCAGATCTGGTTGTGGCCTAGAGGGGTACCAGATACACCTGGTCCAGGTGACATCCAGATGGGGACCAGAATCACCAGGTCAGGGTGAGGCCCAGAGGGGTTCCAGAGTCATCATGCAGGTGAGGCTCTGGTGTGGAACAGAGTCACCAGGTACCAATGATGCCCAGGTGAGGACCAGAGTCACCAGGTCTGGGTGACGCGCAGATAGGATCAGAGTCACCAGTTCCCGGTGAGGCCAAGAAAGAGTCCACAGCAATCAGATTCAGATGGGGAACAAATTCACCAGGACTGGGTGAGGCCCAGATGGGGACCAGATTCACAGGTCCAGATGAGGCCCAGTTGGGGACCAGAGTCCCCGGGTCTGGGAGAGGACCAGTTAACGACCAGATTAACAGGTCCAAGAGGCCCACGTGTGGAACTGAGTCACCAGGTATGGGGTGGCAACCCCACTCACCAGGTCCAGGTGAGGACAACCTTCAGGCCAGAGTCACCAGATCCAGGTGAGGCCCTAGTGGGGACCGGAGTCACCAGGTAAATGTGCGTCTCAAGAACACCACATCACCAGGTCCAGGTGTGGTTCATGTGGGAACGAGAGACACCAGGTCCAGGTGAGAAAGAGGTGGGGACCACAGTCACCAGGTCCAGATTGAGGCCTAGGTGGGGGGACCAGCGTCATCAGGACCAGTTGAGGCCAAAGTGTGGAGCAAAGTTATCATGTCCAGGTGAGGCCCGGGTGGGGAACAGAGTAACGATGTCCCATTGATGCCAGGTGGGAAAAGAGTCAGAAGGTCCCGGTGAGGTGCAGGTGGCAACAGGATTCACCAAGTCCATGTGAGGCCCAGGTGGCGAACAGTCACCAGATCCATGTGCGGACCAGCTAAGGACCAGATTCACCAGGCCCAAGTGAAGCCCAAGGGGTGACCAGATTTACCAGGTAAGGGTGAGGCCCAGAAGGGGAACCAGAGTAACCAGTTTAGTTTGAGGCCCAGAATGGGACCAGTGGTCCGTGGTCAAAGTGAGGCCCAGGTGTGGAATAGAGTATCCAGTCCGAATGATGCCTGGGTCAGGACCAGAGTCACTAGGGCCATGCAGGCCCAGATGGGGAACAGAATCACTAGGTCCTGGTGAGTCACAGAAAAAGACCACAGTCACCAGTATGAGGTGAGCCCCTTGTGGGAACCAGAGCCACTCTATCCAGCTGAGTCCCAGGTCCATGTGAAGCCCACGTGAGGACCAGATTCACCAGGTCGAATTGAGGCATAGCTGGGGACAAGAGTCACCAGGTCTGTGCGGCCTAGGTGGGGAAAGATTCAGCAGTTCTGAGTTAGGTCAAAGTGGGGACGAGAGACACCAGGTCCAGGTGAGGCCAAACTGAGTAAGAGTCACCAGATCCAGGTGAGGTCCATGTTGGAAAGAGAGTCACCAGGTCCAGGAGAGGTCCAGGTGGGAACCAGAGTCACTAGATCCAGGTGAAGTCCAGGTGGGGACCAGAGTCACCAGATCGAGGTGAAGCCCAGGTGGGGACCAGAGTCACTAGGTGCAGATGAGGCCCAGGTGAGGACCAGAGTTACCAGGTACACGTGAGGATCCGGTGGGGATCAGAGGCAACAGGTCCATGTGAGGCCGGCTTGGGGACCATGATCAACAGGTCCACTTGAGACCCAGGTGTGGAACACAGTAAGCAGGTCCAGGTGAGTCCCCCGTGGTTACAAGGGTCACCACGTCCAGGTGAGTCCCAGGTGGGAGCAGGATCACCAGGTACAGGGGAGGCCCTTGAAAGAACCAGAGTCAACAGTTCGAGTTCAGGCGCAGGTGGCAACCAGGGTCAGCAGGTCCAAGTCAAGCCAAAGTGGAATTCACAGTCACTAGGGCACGGTGAGACCCAGAGGGGGAGCATAGTCACCTGGTCCAGGTGAGGTCCAGTTGTGGAACACAGTCACCAGGTCCCAATTTTGCCCAGTTGAGGACCATGGTCAACAGGGCCAGGTGAGGCCGAGGTGGGGACCGGAGTCCCGAAATCCAGGTGGAACAGGTGGGGACCACAGTCACAAGATCCAGGGTAGTGTCAGGTGCAGACCAGAATCACCAGGTCCAGGTGTGGTGCAGGTGGCAACCAAACTCACCAGGTCCCGGTGAGGCACTGGTGGGGACCCGAGTCACGAGGTACATGAGAAGCTAGAAACACATGGGATCCCTGGGTGGCGCAGCGGTTTGGCGCCTGCCTTTGGCCCAGGGCGCGATCCTGGAGACCGGGGATCGAATCCCACGTCGGGCTCCCGGTGCATGGAGCCTGCTTCTCCCTCTGCCTGTGTCTCTGCCTCTCTCTCTCTCTGTGACTATCATAAATAAATAAAAATTTAAAAAAAGATGCTAGAAACACTGCGGCCAACAGGTCCACATGATCTCCATGTGGGAACGAGAATCACCAGTTACAGGTGAGGACCAGGTGGGGATCCGACTCACCATGTCCAGGTGAGACCCACGTGGGAAAAAGTGTCACCATGTCCAGGTGTGGCCCAGGTGAAGACCAGAGTTAATAGGTCCGGCTGGGTCACTGTTAGTGAACAGTGTAACCATATCCTGATGCTACCCAGGTGGGTGGCAGAGACACAGATCCTGGTGAGGCCTAAGTGGGACCAGAGACATGAAGTCCAGGTGAGGTCCCGATGGGAACCACAGTCACCAGGTCAGGTGAGGCCATGCTTAGGATCAGAGTCACCAGTTACAGGTGAGGCCCAGGTGGAGCCAGAGTCACCTGGAACAGAAGAGGCCAAAGTCAGGACCAGAGTTACCAGGATCAGGTCACTCCAAGTGGGAATAGAGTAACCATGTCCCGATGATGCCAAGGTAGAACCAGAGTCACCAGGCCCAGATGTGGCGCAGGTGGGGAGCATGTTCACTAGGTCCCGTTGAGGCCCAGTTGAGGACCAGAGTCACCAGGTCTAGGTGAGGCCTAGAGGGGTACCATTTACCTGGTCTGGTGACATCCAGATGGGGTCCGGAGTCCCCATGTCAGGCTGAGGCCCAGAGGGGATCCAGAGTCAACATATCCAGGTGAGGCTCAGGTGTGGAACAGAGTATCCAGGTCATAATGGTCCACAGGTGAGGACCAGAGTCACCAGATCTGGGTGAGGCCCAGTTAGCATCAGAGTCAGCAGTTCCAGGTTAGCCAAGAAGTCCACAGCAATCAGGTCCAGGTGGGGAAGAAAGTCAACAGGACTGGGTGAGGCCCAGATGGGGACCAGATTCACCAGGCCCAGGTGATTCCCATGTGGTGACCAGAGTTACCAGTTCCGGGTGACCACCAGGTAAGGACCAGATTCACCAGGTCCAAGTGAGGCCACGTGGGGACCTGTGTCACTAGGCAAGGGTGAGGCCCAGGTGACAAACCCACTCACCAGTTCCAGGTGAGGCCAACCTGCAGGCCATGCAGAGGAAACAGGTCCCAAAGATGCTCAGGTAGGCACGAGAGTTACCAGGTCCAGGTGAGGCCAACCTACAGGCCATGCAGTGGAACCATGTCCCGATGATGCAGGTAGGGACCAGAGTTACCAGGTCCAGGTGAGGCCAACCTGCAGGTCATGCAGTGGAACCATGTCCCGATGATGCCCAGGTAGGGACCAGAGTCACCAGGTCCAAATGAGGCCAGATGGAGCATATTCACTAGGTCCAGGTGAGGCCCATTTGAGGACCAGGTCACCAGACCTGGTTGAGGCCCAGAGGGGTACCATAATCCCTGGTCCAGGTGACATCCATATGGGGACCAGAGTCACCAGGTCAGGTGATAGCCAGAGGTTCCAGAGTCATCATGTCCAGGGGAGGCTCAGGTGTGGAACAGAGTCACCAGGTACCAAGATGCCCAGGTGAGGACCAGAGTCACCAGGTCTGGGTAATGCGCAGATAGGATCAGAGTCACCAGTTCCCAGGTGAGGCCAAAAGAGTCCACAGCAATCAGTCAGGTGGGGAACAAAGTCACCAGGACTGGGTGAGGCCCAGATGGTGACCAGATTCACCAGGTCCAGGTGAGGCCCAGGTGGTGACCAGAGAACCCGGGGCTGGGAGACGACCAGTTAAGGACCAGATTCACCAGGTCCAAGAGCCCAAGCAGGGACCTGTGTCCCCAGGTACGGGTGAGGCACAGGTTGCAACCAAACTCACCAGGTCCAGGAGAGGCCATCCTTCGCGCCATGCAGAGGAACCGTGTCCCGATGATGTACATGTAGGAACCAGAGTTACCAGGTCCAGGTGATGCCAACCTGCAGGCCATGCAGTGGAACCATGTCCCGATGATGCCCAGGTAGGGACCAGAGTCACCAGGTCCAAATGAGGCCCAGAGTCACCAGATCTGGTTGAGGCTCAGAGGGGTACCAGAATCACCTGGTCCAGGTGACATCCAGATGGGGACCAGAGTCACCAGGACAGGGTGAGGCCCAGAGAGGTTCCAGAGTCATCATGTCCAGGTGAGGTTCAGGGGTGGAACTGAGTCACCAGGTACCAATGATGCCCAGATGAGGACCAGAGTCACAGATCTGGGTGACGCGCAGATAGGATCAGAGTCACCAGTTCCAGGTGAGGCAAAGAAAGAGTCCACAGCAATCAGTTCCAGGGGGGAACAAGTAACCAGGACTGGGTGAGGCCCAGATGGGGACCAGTTCACCTTGTCCAAGTGAGGCCCAGGTGATGACCAGAGTCCCAGGTTGGGAGAAGAAGAGGTAAGGACCAGATTCACCAGGTCCAAGAGGCCCACGTGGGGACCTGAGTCACCAGGTATGGGTTAGCCACAGGTGGCAATCCCACTCACCAGGTCCAGGTGAGGCCAACCTGCAGGCCATGTGCGGAACCATGTCCCGATGATGCCCAGGTAGGGACGACAGTCACCAGGTCCAAATGAGGCCCAGATGGAGCATATTCACTAGGTCCAGGTGAAGCCAATTGAGGACCAGAGTCACCAGAACTGGTTGAGGCCTAGAGGGGTACCAGAATCACCTGGTCCAGGTTACATCCTAATGGGGACCAGAGTCACCAAGTCAGGTGAGGCCATGCTTAGGATAAGAGTCACCAGTTACAGGTGGGCCCAGGTGGAGCCAGAGTCACCTGGTACAGAAAATGCCAAAGTCAGACCAGTGTTACAAGGATCAGGTCACTCCCAGTGGGGAATAGAGTAACCATGTCCCGATGATGCCCACGTAGAACCAGAGTCATCATGTCCAGATGAGGCGCAGTTGGGGAGCATATTCACTAGGTCCCGGGCAGACCCAGTTGAGGACTAGAGTCACCAGGTTTGGTTGAGGCCTAGAGGGGTACCAGATTCACCTGGTTAGGTGACATCCAGATGGGGACCAGAGTAACCATGTCAGGGTGAGGCCCAGAGGGGATCCAGAGTCATCATGTCCAGGTGAGGCTCAGGTGTGGAACAGAGTATCCAGGTCATAATGGTCCACAGGTGAGGACCAGAGTCACCAGATCTGGAAGAGGCCCAGTTAGGATCAGAATTACCACTTCCAGGTGAGGCCAAGAAGGTGTCCACAGCAATCAGGTCCAGGTGGGGAACAAAGTCACCAGGACTAGGTGACCCAGGTGGTGACCAGATTTACCAGTTCCGGGTGAGGACTAGGTAAGGACCACATTCACCAGGTTCAAGTGAGGCCCACGTGGGGACCTGTGTCACCAGGCATGGGTAAGACCCACGTGGGAACCCCACTCACCAGGTCAAGTGAGGCGAATCTGCAGGCCATGCAGAGGAACCATGCCGATGATGCCCAGTAGGGACCAGAGTTACCAGGTCCAGGTGAGGCCAACCAGCAGGCCATGCAGTGGAACATTTCCCGATGATGCTCAGTGAGTGACCAGAGTCACCAGGTCCAAATGAGGCCCATGGAGCATATTCACTAGGTCCAGGTGAGGCCCAGTTGAGGACCTGAGTCACCAGATGGTTGAGGCCTAGAGGGGTACCAGAATCACCTGGTCCAGGTGACATCCAGATGGGGACCAGAGTCACCAGGGAAGGGTGACCCAGAGAGGTTCCAGAGTCATCATGTTCAGGTGAGGCTCAGGTGTGAACAGAGTCACCAGGTCAATGATGCCCAGGTGAGGACCAGAGTCACCAGGTCTGGGTGACCCGCAGATAGGATCAGAGTCACCAGTCCAGGTGAGGCCAAGAAGGAGTCCACAGCAATCAGGTCCAGGTGGGGAACAAAGACCAGGACTGTGAGGCCCTGATGGGGACCAGATTCACCGGTCCAGGTGATTACCAGGTGGTGACCAGAGTTACCAGTTCGGGTGAGGACCAGGTAAGGACCAGATTCACGGTCCAAGTGACCCACGGGGGGACCTGTGTCACCAGATGGGTGAGGCCCTGGTGTCAACCCCAATCACCAGGTCCAGGTGAGGCAACCTGCAGGCCATGCAGAGGAACCGTGTCCCGATGAGCAAGTAGGGATCAGAGTTACCACGTCCAGGTGAGGCCAACCTGCAGGCCATGCAGAAGAACCTGTCCCGATGAAGCCCAGGTAGGGACCAGAGTCACCAGGTCCATATGAGGCCCAGATCGTGTATATTCACTAGGTCCAGTGAGGCCCATTTGAGGACCAGAGTCACCAGATCTGGTTGAGGCCTAGAGGGGTACCAGAATCCCTGGTCCAGGTGACATCAAGATGGGGACCAGAGTCACCAGGTCAGGGTGAGGCCCAGAGAGGTTCCAGAGTCATCATGTCCAGGTGAGGCTCAGGTGTGGAACAGAGTAATCAGGTACCAATGATGCCCAGGGAGGTTCCAGAGTCACCAGATCTGGGTGACAGCAGATAGGATCAGAGTCACCAGTTCCAGGTGAGGCAAAAAGAGTCCACAGCAATCAGTTCCAAGGTGGGGAACAAAGTCACCAGGACTGGGTGAGGCCCAGATGGGACCAGATTCACCAGGCCCAAGGGAGGCCAAGGTGGTGACCAGAGTCCCGGGTCTGGAGAGGACCAGGTAAGGACAGATTCACCAGGTCCAAGAGGCCCACGTGGGGATGGGTCACCAGTATGTGTGAGGCCCAGGTGGCAACCCCACTCACCAGGTCCAGGTGAGGCCAACTTGCAGGCCAGAGTCACCAGATCCAGGTGAGGCCCTAGTGGGGACCGGAGTCACCAGGTAAATGTGAGTCTACAAAACACCACAGTCACCAAGTCCAGGTGTGGTTCATGTGGGAACGAGAGTCACCAGGTCCAGGTGAGACCCAGTGGGACCACAGTCACCAGGTCCAGATTGAGGCCTAGGTGGGGGGACCAGAGTCATCAGGACCAGTTGAGGCCAAAGTGTGAGCAAAGTTATCATGTCCAGTGAGACCAGGTGGGGAACAGAGTAACCATGTCCCATTGATGCCAGGTGGGAAAAGAGTCACAAGGTCCAGACGAGGCCTAAGTGAGAGTAGATTCACCAGGTCCTGTTTAGGCCCATTTGAGGACCAGTGTCCCAGCTCGCGTGAGTCCCAGAGGGGGACCAGAGTCACCGGTTCTGGTGATATCCATGGGGACCAGAGTCACCACGTCAGGGTGAGGCCCAGAGGGGACGAGACCACTAGGTCCAGGTGAGGACCCAATGTGGAACTGAGAAACCAGGTCCCATGATGCCCATATGAGGACCTGAGTCACCAGGTCCAGGTGAGGTCCCTGTGGGAACAGTCACCTCGTCCAGGTGAGGCCCAGGTGGGACCACTCACCAGGTCCAGGTGAGGCCCAGGTATAAGAGAGTATCCAGGTCCCAATGATGCCCAGGTAGGACCGAGTCAACAGGTCCAGGAGAGGCCAAATATGGATCAGAGTCATTGTGTTCCAGGTGAGGCCAGATGGAGACCACAGGAACCAGGTCCAGGAGAGCCCCATATGGGAACCAGAGCCACCAGATCCAGGTGAGGTCCAGGTGGGACCACAGTCACAAGGTCCAGGTGAGGCGCAGGTGGCAACAGGATTCACCAAGTCCAGGTGAGGCCCAGGTGGCGACCACACCAGATCCAGGTGCGGACCAGCTAAGGACCAGATTCACCAGGCCCAAGTGAAGCCCAAGGGGTGACCAGATCAACCAGGTAAGGGTGATCCCAGAGGGGAACCAGAGTAACCAGTTTAGTTTGAGGCCCAGAATGGGACCAGAGGTCCCTGGTCAAAGTGAGGCCCAGGTGTGGAATAGAGTATCCAGGTCACAAGATGCCTGGGTGAGGACAGAGTCACTAGGGCCATGCAGGCCCAGATGGGGAAACAGAATCACTAGGTCCTGGTGAGGCATAGAAAAGACCCAGTCACCGTATCAGGTGAGCCCTTTGTGGGAACCAGAGCCACTCTATCCAGCTGAGTCCCAGGTCCATGTAAGGCCCACGTGAGGACCAGATCATAAGGTCGATGAGGCATAGCTGGGGACAAGATTCACCAGGTGTGGGTGCGGACTAGGTGGGGCAAGATTCAGCAGTTCTGAGTTAGGTCAAAGTGGGGACGAGAGACACCAGGTCCAGGTGGGCAAACTGAGGACCAGAGTCAACAGATCCAGGTGAGCTCCATGTTGGAAAGAGAGTCACCAGGTCCAGGAGAGGTCCAGCTGGGGACCAGAGTCACCAGATCCAGGTGAATTCCAGGTGGGGACCAGAGTCACCAGATCCAGGTGAAGCCCAGGTGGGGACCAGAGTCACTAGGTCCAGATGAAGCCTAGGTGAGGGCCAGAGTTACCAGGTACACGTGAGGCCCCGGTGGGGATCAGAGGCAACAGGTCCATGTGAGGCCGGCTTGGGGACCATGGTCAACAGGTCTACATTAGGCCCAGGTGGAACACAGTAACCAGGTCCATGTGAGCCCCGGTGGTGACCAGAGTCACCACGTCCAGGTGAGGCCCAAGTGGGCACCATGATCACCAGGTACAGGGGAGGCCCTTGAAAGAACCAGAGTCAACTGTTCGAGGTCAGTCGCAGGTGGAACCGGGGTCAGCAGGTTATGTCAGCCAAAGTGTGGTTGACAGTCACTAGGGTTACGTTGAGACCCAGAGGGGGACCAGAGTCACCTGGTCCAGGTGAGGTCCAGTTGTGGAACACAGTCTCTGGGTCCCAATTTGCCCAGTTGAGGACCAGTTCAACAGGGCCAGGTGAGGCCAGATGGGGACTGGAGTCCCAAATCCAGTGAAGCCCAGTGGGGACCAGAGTACAGATCTGAAGAGGAGCCCAGTTAGGATCAGAATTCCACTTCCAGGTGAGGCCAAGAAGGTGTCCACAGCAATCAGGTCCAGGTGGGGAACAAAGTCACTAGGACTAGGTGATGCCCAGGTGTGACCAGATTTACCAGTTCCGGGTGAGGATAGGTAAGGACCACATTCACCAGGTTCAGTGAGGCCCAGTGGGGACCTGTGTCACCAGGCATGGGTAAGACCCACGTGGGAACCCCACTCACCAGGTCAAGATGAGGCGAATCTGCAGGCCATGCAGAGGAACCATGTCCAGATGATGCCCAGTAGGGACCAGAGTTACCAGGTCCAGGTGAGGCCAACCAGCAGGCCATGCAGTGGAACCATTTCCCGATGATGCTCAGTGAGGGACCAGAGTCACCAGGTCCAAATGAGGCCCACATGGAGCATATTCACTAGGTCCAGGTGAGGCCCAGTTGAGGACCTGAGTCACCAGATGTGGTTGAGGCCTAGAGGGGTACCAGAATCACCTGGTCCAGGTGACATCCAGATGGGGACCAGAGTCACCAGGAAGGTGTGAGGCCCAGAGAGGTTCCAGAGTCATCATGTTCAGGTGAGGCTCAGGTGTAGAACAGAGTCACCAGGTACCAATGATGCCCAGGTGAGGACCAGAGTCACCAGGTCTGGTGACCCGCAGATAGATCAGAGTCACCAGGTCCAGGTGAGGCCAAGAAGGAGTCCACAGCAATCAGGTCCAGGTGGGGAACAAAGTCACCAGGACTGGGTGAGGCCCAGATGGGGACCAGATTCACTCGGTCCAGGTGATTCCCAGGTGGTGACCAGAGTACCAGTTCTGGGTGAGGACCAGGTAAGGACCAGATTCACCGGTCCAAGTGAGGCCCACGGGGGGACCTGTGTCACCAGATATGGGTGAGGCCCTGGTGGCAACCCCAATCACCAGGTCCAGGTGAGGCAACCTGCAGGCCATGCAGAGGAACGTGTCCCGATGAAGCCCAAGTAGGGATCAGAGTTACCATGTCCAGGTGAGGCCAACTGCAGGCCATGCAGAGAACCGTGTCCCGATGAAGCCCAGGTAGGGACCAGAGTCACCAGGTCCATATGAGGCCCAGATCGTGATATACACTAGGTCCAAGTGAGGCCCATTTGAGGACCAGAGTCACCAGATTGGTTGAGGCCTAGAGGGTACCAGAATCACCTGGTCCAGGTGACATCAGATGGGGACCAGAGTCACCAGGTCAGGGTGAGGCCCAGAGAGGTTCCAGAGTCATCATGTCCAGGTGAGGCTCAGGTGTGGAACAGAGTAATCAGGTACCAATGATGCCCAGGTGAGTTCCAGAGTCACCAGATCTGGGTGACGCGCAGATAGGATCAGAGTCACCAGTTCCAGGTGAGGCAAAAAGAGTCCACAGCAATCAGTTCCAAGTGGGGAACAAGTCACCAGGACTGGGTGAGGCCCAGATGGGACCAGATTCACCAGGCCCAAGGGAGGCCAAGGTGGTGACCAGAGTCCCTGGGTCTGGAAGAGTACCAGGTAAGGACAAGATTCACCAGGTCCAAGAGGCCCACGTGGGGACGTGGGTCACCAGATATGTGTGAGGCCCAGGTGGCAACCCCACTCACCAGGTCCAGGTGAGGCCAACTTGCAGGCCAGAGTCACCAGATCCAGGTGAGGCCCTAGTGGGGACCGGAGTCACCAGGTAAATGTGAGTCTACAAGAACACCACAGTCACCAGTCCAGGTGTGGTTCATGTGGGAACGAGAGTCACCAGGTCCAGGTGAGACCCAGATGAGGACCACAGTCACCAGTTCCAGATTGAGGCCTAGGTGGGGGGACCAGATTCATCAGGACCAGTTGAGGCCAAAGTGTTGAGCAAAGTTATCATGTCCAGTTGAGACCTAGGTGGGAAGAGTAACCATGTCCCATTGATGCCAGTTGGGAAAGAGTCACAAGGTACGGACGAGGCCTAAGTGAGGAGTAGATTCACCAGGTCCTGTTGAGGCCCATTTGAGGACCAGTGTCCCCACTCTGGGTGAGTCCCAGGGGGACCATAGTCACCCGGTTCTGGTGATACCAGGTGGGGACCAGAGTCAGCACGTCAGGGTGAGGCCCAGAGGGGGACGAGAACCACTAGGTCCAGGTGAGACCCCAATGTGGACCTGAGAAACCAGGTCCCATGATGCCCATATGAGGACCTGAGTCACCAGGTCCAGGTGAGGTCCTGTGGGAACGAGTCACCTCGTCCAGGTGAGGCCCAGGTGGGAGCACACTCACCAGGTCCAGGTCAGGCCCAGGTATAAGAGAGTATCCAGGTCCCAATGATGGCCAGCAAAGGACCAGAGTGAACAGGTCCAGGAGAGGACCATATATGGATTAGAGTCATTGTGTTCCAGGTGAGGAGAGATGGAGACCACAGGAACCAGGTCCAGGAGAGCCCCATATGGGAACCAGAGCCAAGAGATCCAGGTGAGGTCCAGTTGGGACCACAGTCAGGAGGTCCAGGTGAGGCGCAGGTGACAACAGGTTCACCAAGTCCAGGTGAGGCCCAGGTGGCCAACAGTCACCAGATCCAGATGCGGACCAGCTAAGGACCAGATTCACCAGGCCCAAGTGAAGCCCAAGGGGTGACCAGAGTCACCAGGTAAGGGTGAGGCCCAGAGGGGAACCAGAGTAACCAGTTTAGTTTGAGGCCCAGAATGGGACCAGAGGTCCCTGGTCAAAGTGAGGCGCAGGTGTGGAATAGAGTATCCAGGTCCCAAAGACGCCTGGGTGAGGACCAGAGTCACTAGGGCCATGCAGGCCCAGATGGGGAACAGAATCACTAGGTCCTGGCTAGGCATAGAATAAGACCCAATCACCAGTATCAGGTGTGCCCCATGTGGGATCCAGAGCCACTCTATCCAGCTGAGTCCCAGGTCCATGTGAGCCTACGTCAGAACCAGATTCATCAGGTCGAATTGAGGCATAGCTGGGGACAAGATTCACCAGGTGTGGGTGCGGACTAGGTGGGGCAAGATTCAGCAGTTCTGAGTTAGGTCAAAGTGGGGACGAGAGACACCAGGTCCAGGTGAGGGCAAACTGAGGACCAGAGTCAACAGATCCAGGTGAGCTCCATGTTTGGAAAGAGAGTCACCAGGTCCAGGAGAGGTCCAGCTGGGGACCAGAGTCACCAGATCCAGGTGAATTCCAGGTGGGACCAGAGTCACCAGATCCAGGTGAAGCCCAGGTGGGGACCAGAGTCACTAGGTCCAGATGAAGCCTAGGTGAGGGCCAGAGTTACCAGGTACACGTGAGGCCCCGGTGGGGATCAGAGGCAACAGGTCCATGTGAGGCCGGCTTGGGACCATGGTCAACAGGTCTACATTAGGCCCAGGTGGAACACAGTAACCAGGTCCATGTGAGCCCGGTGGTGACCAGAGTCACCACGTCCAGGTGAGGCCCAAGTGGGGCACCATGATCACCAGGTACAGGGGAGGCCCTTGAAAGAACCAGAGTCAAACTGTTCGAGGTCAGTCGCAGGTGGAAACCGGGGTCAGCAGGTCATGTCAGGCCAAAGTGTGGTTGACAGTCACTAGGGTACGTTGAGACCCAGAGGGGGACCAGAGTACCTGGTCCAGGTGAGGTCCAGTTGTGGAACACAGTATCTGGGTCCCAATTTGCCCAGTTGACCATGTTCAACAGGGCCAGGTGAGGCCCAGATGGGGACTGGAGTCCCCAAATCAGTTGAAGCCCAGGTGGGGACCAGAGTTACCAGATATGAAGAGGCCCAGTTAGGATCAGAATTACCACTTCCAGGTGAGGCCAAGAAGGTGCCACAGCAATCAGGTCCAGGTGGGAACAAAGTCACCAGGACTAGGTGATGCCCAGGTGTGACCAGATTTACCAGTTCCGGGTGAGGACTAGGTAAGGACCACATTCACAGGTTCAAGTGAGGCCCACGTGGGACCTGTGTCACCAGGCATGGGTAAGACCCACGTGGGAACCCCCCTCACCAGTCAGATGAGGCGAATCTGCAGGCCATGCAGAGGAACCATGTCCAGATGATGCCCAGAGGGACCAGAGTTACCAGTCCAGGTGAGGCCAACCAGCAGGCCATGCAGTGGAACCATTTCCCGATGATGCTCAGTGAGGGACCAGTCACCAGGTCCAAATGAGGCCCACATGGAGCATATTCACTAGGTCCAGGTGAGGCCCAGTTGAGGACCTGAGTCACCAGATGTGGTTGAGGCCTAGGGGTACCAGAATCACCTGGTCCAGGTGACATCCAGATGGGGACCAGAGTCACCAGGAAGGGTGAGGCCCCGAGAGGTTCCAGAGTCATCATGTCAGTGGGCTCAGTGTAGAACAGAGTCACCAGGTACCAATGATGCCCAGGTGAGGACCAGAGTCACCAGGTCTGCGTGACCCGCAGATAGCATCAGAGTCACCAGGTTCCAGGTGAGGCCAAGAGTCCACAGCAATCAGGTCCAGGTGGGGAACAAAGTCACCAGGACTGGGTGAGGCCCTGATGGGGACCAGATTCACCGGTCCAGGTGATTCCCAGGTGGTGACCAGAGTTACCAGTTCTGGGTGAGGACCAGGTAAGGACAGATTCACCCGGTCCAAGTGAGGCCCACGGGGGACCTGTGTCACCAGTATGGGTGAGGCCCTGGTGGCAACCCACTCACCAGGTCCAGGTGAGGCCAACCTGCAGGCCATGAGAGGAACCGTGTCCCGATGAGCCCAGTAGGGATCAGAGTTACCAGGTCCAGGTGAGGCCAACCTGCAGGCCATGCAGAGGAACCGTGTCCCGATGATGAAGCCCAGGTAGGGACCAGAGTCACCAGGTCCATATGAGGCCCAGATCGTGTATATCACTAGGTCCAAGTGAGGCCCATTTGAGGACCAGAGTCACCAGATCTGGTTGAGGCCTAGAGGGGTACCAGAATCACCTGTCCAGGTGACATCAAGATGGGGACCAGAGTCACCAGGTCAGGGTGAGGCCCAGAGAGTTCCAGAGTCATCATGTCCAGGTGAGGCTCAGGTGTGGAACAGAGTAATCAGGTACCAATGATGCCCAGGTGAGTTCCAGAGTCACCAGATCTGGGTGACGCGCGATAGGATCAGAGTCACCAGTTCCAGGTGAGGCAAAAAGAGTCCAAGCAATCAGTTCCAAGTGGGGAACAAAGTCACCAGGACTGGGTGAGGCCCAGATGGGACCAGATTCACCAGGCCCAAGGGAGGCCAAGGTGGTGACCAGAGTCCCGGGTCTGGAGAGTACCAGGTAAGGACAAGATTCACCAGGTCCAAGAGGCCCACGTGGGGACGTGGGTCACCAGATATGTGTGGCCCAGGTGGCAACCCCACTCACCAGGTCCAGGTGAGGCCAACTTGCAGGCCAGAGTCACCAGATCCAGGTGAGGCCCTAGTGGGGACCGGAGTCACCAGGTAAATGTGAGTCTACAAGAACACACAGTCACCAGTCCAGGTGTGGTTCATGTGGGAACGAGAGTCACCAGGTCCAGGTGAGACCCAGATGAGGACCACAGTCACCAGTTCCAGATTGAGGCCTAGGTGGGGGGACCAGATTCATCAGGACCAGTTGAGGCCAAAGTTGAGCAAGTTATCATGTCCAGTGAGACCAGGGGGAACAGAGTACCATGTCCCATTGATGCCAGTTGGGAAAAGAGTCACAAGGTACGGACGAGGCCTAAGTGAGGAGTAGATTCACCAGGTCCTGTTGAGGCCCATTTGAGGACCAGTGTCCCCACTCTGGGTGAGTCCCAGAGGGGACCATAGTCACCGGTTCTGGTGATATCCAGGTGGGGACCAGAGTCAGCACGTCAGGGTGAGGCCCAGAGGGGGACGAGAACCACTAGGTCCAGGTGAGACCCCAATGGACCTGAGAACCAGGTCCCATGATGCCCATATGAGGACCTGAGTCACCAGGTCCAGGTGAGGTCCCTGTGGGAACCAGTCACCTCGTCCAGGTGAGGCCCAGGTGGGAGCACACTCACCAGGTCCAGGTAGGCCCAGGTATATAGAGAGTATCCAGGTCCCAATGATGGCCAGGAAAGACCAGAGTAACAGGTCCAGGAGAGGACCATATATGGATAGAGTCATTGTGTTCCAGGTGAGGCCAGATGAGACCACAGGAACCAGGTCCAGGAGAGCCCCATATGGGAACCAGAGCCAGATCCAGGTGAGGTCCAGTTGGGACCACAGTCAGGAGGTCCAGGTGAGGCGCAGGTGACAACAGGGTTCACCAAGTCCAGGTGAGGCCCAGGTGGCCAACAGTCACCAGATCCAGATGCGGACCAGCTAAGGACCAGATTCACCAGGCCCAAGTGAAGCCCAAGGGGTGACCAGAGTCACCAGGTAAGGGTGAGGCCCAGAGGGGAACCAGAGTAACCAGTTTAGTTTGAGGCCCAGAATGGGACCAGAGGTCCCTGGTCAAAGTGAGGCGCAGGTGTGGAATAGAGTATCCAGGTCCCAATGACGGGTGAGGACCAGAGTCACTAGGGCCATGCAGGCCCAGATGGGGAACAGAATCACTAGGTCCTGGTTAGGCATAGAATAAGACCACAATCACCAGTATCAGGTGTGCCCCATGTGGGATCCAGAGCCACTCTATCCAGCTGAGTCCCAGGTCCATGTGAGCTTACGTCAGAACCAGATTCATCAGGTCGAATTGAGGCATAGCTGGGGACAAGAGTCACCAGGTGTGGGTGCGGCCTACGTGGGGCAAGATTCAGCAGTTCTGAGTTAGGTCAAAGTGGGGACGAGAGACACCAGGTCCAGGTGAGGCCAACTGAGGACCAGAGTCACAGATCCAGGTGAGCTCCATGTTGGAAAGAGAGTCACCAGGTCCAGGAGAGGTCCAGCTGGGGACCAGAGTCACCAGATTCAGGTGAATTCCAGGTGGGGACCAGAGTCACCAGATCCAGGTGAAGCCAGGTGGGACCAGAGTCACTAGGTCCAGATGAAGCCTAGGTGAGGGCCAGAGTTACCAGGTACACGTGAGGCCCGGTGGGGATCAGAGGCAACAGGTCCATGTGAGGCCGGCTTGGGGACCATGGTCAACAGGTCTACATTAGGCCCAGGTGGAACACAGTAACCAGGTCCAGGTGAGCCCGGTGGTGACAGAGTCACCACGTCCAGGTGAGGCCCAAGTGGGGACCATGATCACCAGGTACAGGGGAGGCCCTTGAAAGAACCAGAGTCAACTGTTCGAGGTCATCGCAGGTGGCAACCGGGGTCAGCAGGTTCATGTCAGGCCAAAGTGTGGTTGACAGTCACTAGGGTAGTGAGACCCAGAGGGGACCAGAGTCACCTGGTCCAGGTGAGGTCCAGTTGTGGAACACAGTCTCTGGGTCCCAATTTGCCCAGTTGAGGACCAGTTCAACAGGGCCAGGTGAGGCCCAGATGGGGACTGGAGTCCCCAAATCAGGTGAAGCCCAGGTGGGGACCAGAGTCACCAGATCCAGGGTAGTCTCAGGTGGAGACCAGAATCACAGGCCTGGTGAGGTGCAGGTGGCAACCACACTCACCAAGTCCCGGTGAGGCCCTGGTGGGGACCAGAGTCACGAGGTACATGAGAAGCTAGAAACACTGCAGCCACCAGGTCCACATGATGTCCATGTGGGAACGAGAATTACAAGTTACGGTGAGGACCAGGTGGGGATCCGAGTCACCATGTCCAGGTGAGACCCTGGTGGGAACCAGTGTCACCATGTCCAAGTGTGGACAAGGTGACGACGAGAGTTAATAGGTCCGGGGGTCACTGTATTGAACAGTGTAACCAATCCTGATGCTACTCAGGTGGGTACCAGATACAAGGTCCTGGTGAGTCCCATTTGGACCAGAACATGGGACCAGGTGAGGTACCGATGGAACCACAGACACCAGGTCAGGTGAGGCCATGAATAGGATCAGAGTCACCAGTTACAGGTGAGGCCCAGGTGGAGCCAGAGTCACCTGGTAGAGAAGAGGCCAAAGTCAGGACCAGAGTTACCAGGATCAGGTCAGTCCCAGTGGGGAATAGAGTAACCATGACTCGATGATGCCCAGGTAGAACCAGAGTCACCAGGTCCAGATGAGGCGCAGGTTGGGAGCATGTTCACTAGGTCCCCGTGAGGCCCAGGTCAGGACCAGAGTCACCAGGCAAGTTGAGGCCTAGAGGGACACCAGATTCACCTAGTTAGGTGACATCCGGATGGGGACCAGAGTCACCAGGTCAGGTGAGGACCAGAGAGGTTCCAGAGTCATGATGTCCAGGTGAGGCTCAGTGTGGAACAGAGTCACCAGGTACCAATGATCCAGGTGAGTACCAGAGTCACCAGGTCTAGGTGACGCGCAGATAGGATCAGAGTCACCCGTTTCAGGTGAGGCCAAGAATGAGTCCACAGCAATCAGGTCCAGGTGGGACAAAGTCACCAGGACTGGGTATGGCCCAGATGGGGACCAGATTCACCAGGTCCCGGTGAGGCCCTGGTGGGGACCAGAGTCAAGAGGTACATGAGAAGCTCAAAACACTGCAGCCACCAGTTCCACATGAGTCCATGTGGAACGAGAATCACCATTTACACGTGAGGACCAGGTGGGGATCCGACTCACCATGTCCAGGTGAGACCCAGGTGGGAACCAGTGTCACCATGTCCAGGTGTGGCCCAGGTTGAAGCCCAGAGCTAATAGGTCCGGCTGTGTCACTGTTAGTGAACAGTGTAACCATATCCTGATGCTACCCATGTGGGTACCAGAGACACCAGGTCCTGGTAAGGCCCAGGTGGGACCGGAGACATGAGGTCCAGGTGAGGTCCCGATGGGAAGCACAGTCACCAGGTCGATGAGGCCATGCGTAGGATCAGAGTCACCAGTTACGGTGAGGCCCAGGTGGAGCCAGAGTTACCTGGTACAGAAGAGTCCAAAGAGAGGACCAAGTTACCAGGATCAGGTCATTCCCAGTGTGGAATAGAGTAACCATGTCCCGATGATGCCCAGGTAGGGACCAGAGTCACCAGGTCCAGATGAGGCCCAGATGGAGCATATTCACTAGGTCCAGGTGAGGCCCAGTTGAGGACCAGAGTCACCAGATCTGGTTGAGTCCTAGAGGGGTGCAAGAATCACCAGGTCCAGGTGACATCCAGATGGGACCAGGGTCACCAGGTCAGGGTGAGGCCCAGAGAGGTTCCAGTGTCATCATGTTCAGGTGAGGCTCAGGTGTGGATCAGAGTCTCCAGGTACCAATGATGGGTAGTTGAGGACCAAGTCACCAGGTTTGGGTGACACTCAGATACGATCAGATTCACCCGTTTCAGGTGAGGCCAAGAAAGAGTCCACGCAATCAGGTCCAGGTGGGAAAAAAGTCACCAGGACTGGTGAGGCACAGATGGGGACCAGATTCACCAGGTCCAGGTGAGAACCAGGTGGTGACCAGAGTCCCCGGGCCTGGGAAAGGACCAGGTAAGAACAAGATTCACCAGGTCCAAGAGGCCCACGTGGAGACCTGAGTCACCAGGTATGGGTGAGGCCCAGGTGTCAACCCCACTCACCAGGTCCAGGCGAGCCCAACCTGCAGCCAGAGTCACTAGATCCAGGTGAGGCCTAGTGGGTACCGGAGTCACCACGAAATGTGAGTCTACAAGTACACCACAGTCACCAGGTCCAGGTTTAGTTTATGTGGGAACGAGAGTCACCAGGTCCAGGTGAGCCCAGGTGGGGACCGACAGTCACCAGGTCCAGATTGACGCCTAGGGGGGGACCAGAGTCATCAGGACCATTGAGGCCAAGTGTGGAGCAAAGTTATCATGTCCAGGTGAGGCTCAGGTGTGGAACAGAATATCCAGGTCATAATGGTCCCCAGGTGAGGACCAGAGTCACCAGATTGGTTGAGGTCCAGTTAGGATCAGAGTCACCAGTTCCAGGTGAGGCCAAGAAGGAGTCCACAGCATCAGGTCCAGGTGGGGAACAAAGTCACCAGGACTGGGTGAGGCCCAGATGGGGACCAGATTCACCAGGTCCAGGTGATTCCCAGGTGGTGACCAGAGTTACCAGTTCCGGCTGAGGACCAGGTAAGGACCAGATTCACCAGGTCCAAGTGAGGCCCAAGTGGGTACCTGTGTCCCCAGGTATGGTGATGCACAGTGGCAACCACACTCACCAGGTCCAGGAGAGGCCATCCTTCGGGCCATGCATAGGAACCATGTCCCGATGATTCCCATGTAGCAACCAGATTTACCAGGTCCAGGTGAGGCCAACCTGCAGGCCATGAAGTGGAACCATGTCCCGATGATGCCCAGGTAGGGACCAGAGTCACCAGGTCCAAATGAGGCCCAGATCGAGCAAATTCACTAGGTCCAGGTGAGGCCCAGTTGAGGACCAGGGTCACCAGATCTGGTTGAGGCCCAGAGGGGTACCAGAATCACCTGGTCAAGGTGATATCCAGATGGGAATCAGAGTCACCAGGTCAGGGTGAGGCCCAGAGAGGTTCCAGAGTCATCATGTCCAGGTGAGGCTCAGGTGTGGAACAGACTCACCAGGTACCAATGATGCCCAGATGAGGACCAGAGTCACCAGATCTGGGTGACGCAGATAGGATCAGAGTCACCAGTTCCAGGTGAGGCAAAGAAAGAGTCCACAGCAATCAGGTCCAGGTGCGGAACAAAGTAAACAGGACTGGGTGAGGCCCAGATGGGGACAAGATTCACCTTGTCCAGGTGAGGCCCAGGTGATGACCAGAGACCCCAGGTTGGGAGAGGACCAGGTAAGGACCAGAATCACCAGGTCCAAGAGGCCGACATGGGGACCTGAGTCACCAGGTATGGGTGAGCCCCAGGTGGCAATCCCACTCACCAGTTCCAGGTGAGGCCAACCTGCAGGCCATGTAGTAGAACCATGTCCGATGATGCCCAGGTAGGGACCAGAGTCACCAGGTCCAAATGAGGCCAGATGGAGCATATTCTCTAAGTCCAGGTGAGTCCCAGTTGAGGACCAGAGTCACCAGATCTGGTTGAGGCCTAGAGGGGTACCAGAATCCCTGGTCCAGGTTACATCCTAATGGGGACCAGAGTCACAAGGTCAGGGTGAGGCCCAGAGTGGTTCCAGAGTCATCATGTCCAGGTGAGGCTCAGATGTGGAACAGAGTATCCAGGTCATAATGGTCCACAGGTTAAGACCAGATTCAGCAGATTTATGTGAGGCCCACTTAGGATCAGAGTAACTAGTTCCAGGTGAGGCCAAGAAGGAGTCCACAGCAATCAGGTCCAGGTGGGGAACAAAGTCGCCAGGACTGGGGAGGCCCAGATGGGGACCAGATTCACAAGGTCCAGGAGATTCCCAGATGATGACCGGAGTTACCAGTTCCGGGTGAGGACCAGGTAAGGACCAGATTCACCAGGTCGAAGTGTGGCCCACGTGGGGACCCGTGTCACCAGGTATGGGTGAGACCCAGGTGGCAACCACACTCACCAGGTCCAGGTGAGGCCAACCTGCAGGCAATGCAGAGTAACCATGTTCCGATGATGCCCAGGTAGGGACCAGAGTTCCAGGTCCAAAGAGGCCCAGATGGATTATATTCACTAGGTCCAGGTGAGGCCCAGGTGAGGACCAGAGTCACCAGATCTGGTTGACCCTAGAGGGGTACCAGAATCACCTGGACCAGGTGAAATCCAGATGGGGACCAGAATCACCAGGTCAGGGTGAGGCCTAGAGAGGTTCCAGAGTCATCATGTGCAGGTGTGACTCCGGTGTGGAAGAGAGTATCCAGGTCATAATTTTCCATAGGTGAGGACCAGAGTCACCATATCTGGGTGAGGCCCAGTTAGGATCAGAGTCACCAGTTCCAGGTGAGGTCAAGAAGGAGTCCACAGCAATCAGGTCCAGGTGCGGAACAAAGTCATCAGGACTGGGTGAAGCCCAGATGGGGACCAGATTCACCAGGTCCACGTGATTCCCAGGTGGTGACCAGATTTACCAGATTCACCAAGTCCAGGTGATTCTCAGGTGGTGACCAGAATTACCAGATACACCAGATCCAAGTTAGACCCACGTGGGGACCTGTGTCACCTAGTATGGTGAGGCCCAAGTGGTAACCCCACTCACCAGGTCCAGGTGAGGCCATCCTGCAGGCCTTGCAGTGGAACCACGTCCCGAAGATGCCCATCTAGGGACTAGAGTTACCAGGTCCAGGTGAGGACACCTGCAGGCAAGAGTCACCAGATCCAGGTGGGGACCAGAGTCTCCAGGTAAATGTGAGTCTACAAGAAACACCACAGTCACCAGGTCCAGGTGTGGTTCATGTGGGAACGAGAGTCACCAATGTCCAGGTGAGAGCCTGGTGGGGACCACAGTCACCAGGTCCAGATTGTGGCCTAGGTGGGGGGACGAGAGTCATCAGGACCATTTGAGGCCAAAGTGTGGAGCAAAGTTATCGTGTGCAGGTTAGGCCCAGGTGGGGAACAGAGTAACCGTGTCCTATTGATGCCAGGTGGGAAAAGAGTCACAAGGTCCAGATGAGGCCTAAGTGAGGAGTAGATTCACCAGGTCCTGTTGAGGCTCAGTTGAGGACCAGTGTCCCCAGCTCCGGGTGAGTCCCAGAGGGGGACCAGAGTCACCCGGTTCTGGTGATATCCAGGTGGGGACAAGAGTCACCACGTCATGGTGAGGCCCAGAGGGGGACGAGAGTCACTAGGTCCAGATGAGGTCCCGATGTGGAAATGAGAAAACAGGTCCCATGATGCCCATATGAGGACCTGAGTCACCAGGTCCAGGTGAGGTCCCTGCAGGAACCAGTCACCCGTCCAGTTGAGGCCCAGGTGGGACCACAGTCACCAGGTCCAAGTGAGGCCCAGGTATATAAGAGAGTATCCAGGTCCCAATGATGCCCAGGTAAGGACCAGAGTTCAACAGGTTCAGGAGAGGCCCAAATATGGATCAGAGTCATTGTGTTCCAGGTGAGGCCAGATGGAGACCACAGGAACCAGGTCCAGGAGCGCCCCATATGGGAACCAGAGCCACCAGATCCAGGTGAGGTTCAGGTGGGACCACAGTCACAAGGTCAAGGTAAGGTGCAGGTGGGCAACAGGATTTACCAAGTCCAGGTGAGGCCCAGTGGCGACCAGTCACCACATCCAGGTGAAACCAGCTAAGGTCCAGATTCACCAGCCCCAAGTGAAGCCCATGGTGGTGACTAGAGTCACCAGGTAAGGGTGAGGCCCAGAGGGGCAACCAGAGTAACCAGTTTAGTTTGAGGCCCATAATGGGACCAGAGAATCCCGGGTCAAAGTGAGGCCCAGGTGTGGAATAGAGTATCCAGGTCCGAATGATGCCTGGGTGAGGACCAGCGTCACTAAGGCCATGCAGGCCCAGATGGGGAACAAAATCACTAGTTCCTGTTGAGGCATAGAATAAGACCACAGTCACCAGTATCAGGGGAGGCCCTTGTGGGAACCAGCGCCACTCTATGCAGCTGAGTCCCAGGTCCATGTGAGGCCCACGTTTAGGACCAGATTCATCAGGTCGAATTGAGGCATAGCTGGGACAAGAGTCATCAGGTTCTGGGTGCGGCCTAGATGGGGCAAGATTCAGCAGTTCTGAGTTAGGTCAAGTGGGGGATGAGAGACACTAGGTCCAGGTGAGGCCCATACTGAGGACCAGAGTCACCAGATCCAGGTGAGGTCCAGGTGGGGACCAGAGTCACCAGATCCCGGTGAATTCCAGGTGGGGACCAGAGTGACCAGATCCAGGTGAAGCCCAGGTGGGGACGAGAGTCACTAGGTCCAGATGAGACCCAGGTGAGGACCAGAGTTACCAGGTACACGTGAGGCCCCGGTGGGGATCAGAGGCAACAGGTCCATGTGATTCTGTCTTGGGGACCATGGTGATCAGGTATACTTGTGGCCCAGGTGTGGAACACAGTAAGCAGGTCCAGGTGAGTCCCCGGTGGTGACAAGGGTCACCACGTCCAGGTAAGTCCCAGGTGGGGACCAGGATCACCAGGTCCAGGGGAGGCCCTTGAAAGAACCAGAGTCAACAGTTCGAGGTCAGGCGCAGGTGGCAACCAGGGTCAGCAGGTCCAAGTCAGGCCAAAGTGGGGTTCACAGTCACTAGGGTACGGTGAGGCCCAGAGGGGAACCAGTGTCACATGGTCCAGGTGAGGTCCAGTTGTGGAACACAGTCACCGGGTCCCAATTTTGCCCAGATGAGACCTTGATCAACAGGGCCAGGTGAGGCCCAGATGGGGACCGGAGTCCCTAAATCCAGGTGATGTCCAGGTGGGGACCACAGTCACCAGATCCAGGGTAGTCTCAGGTGCAGACCAGAATCACCAGGTCCAGGTGAGGTGCAGGTGGCAACCACACTCACCAGGTCCCGGTGAGGCCCTGGTGGGGACCAGAGTCACGAGGTACATGAGAAGCTAGAAACACTGCAGCCACCATGTCCAGATGATGTCCATGTGGGAACGAGAATCACAAGTTACAGGTGAGGACCAGGTGGGGATACGACTCATCATGTCCAGGTGAGACCCAGGTGGGAACGAGTGTCACCATGTCCAGGTGTGGCCCAGGTGAAGACCAGAGTTAATAGGTCCGGCTGGGTCACTGTTAGTGAACAGTGTAACCATATCCTGATGCTACCAAGGATGGTACCTGAGACACCAGGTCCTGGTGAGGCCCAGGTTGGACCAGAGACATGAGGTCCAGGTGAGGTCCCGATGGGAACCACAGTCACCAGGTCAGGTGAGGCCATGCTTAGGATCAGAGTCACCAGTTACAGCTGAGGCCCAGGTGGAGCCAGAGTCACTAAGTACAGAAGAGGCCAAAGTCAGGACCAATGTTACCAGGATCAGGTCAGTCCCAGTGGGGAATAGAGTAACCAGGTCGATGATGCCCAGGTAGAACCAGAGTCACCAGGTCCAGATGAGGCGCAGGTGGGGAGCATGTTCACTAGGTCCCAGTGAGGCCCAGTTGAGGACCAGAGTCACCAGTTCTGGTTGAGGCCTAGAGGGGTACCAGAAACACCTGGTCCAGGTGACATCCAGATGGGGACCAGAGTCACCAGGTCCAGGTTATTCCCAGGTGGTGAACAGAGTTACGAGTTCCGGGTGAGGACCAGGTAAGGACCAGAGTCACCAGGTCCAAGTGAGGCCCAAGTGGGGACCTGTGTCACCAGGCATGTGTGAGGCCCATGTGACAACCCCCCTCACCAGAAACAAGTGAGGCCAACCTGCAAGCCATGCAGAGGAACCATGTCCAGATGATGCCGAGGTAGGGACTAGAGTTCTCAGGTCCAGGTGAGGCCAACCTGCAGGCCATGCAGTGGAACATGTCCCGATGATCCCAGGTAGGTATCAGAGTCACCAGGTCCAAATGAGGCCCAGATGGAGCATATTCACTAGGTCCAGGTGAGGCCCAGTTGAGGATCACAGTCACCAGATCTGATTGAGTCCTAGAGGAGTACCAGAATCCCCTGGACCAGGTGACATCCAGATGGGGAAAAGGTCACCAGGTCAGGGTGAGGCCCAGAGAGGTTCCAGAGTCATCATGTCCAGGTGAGGCTCAGGTGTGGAACAGAGTGACCAGGTACCAATGATGCCCAGGTGAGGACCAGAGTCACCAGATCTGGGTGACGTGGAGATACGATCAGAGTCACCAGTTCCAGGTGAGGCCAAGAAGGAGTCCACAACAATCAGGTCCAGGTGGCGAACAAAGTCACCAGGAATGGGTGAGGCCCAGATGGGGACCAGATTCACCAGCTCCAGGTGAGGCCCAGGTGGTGAGCAGAGTCCCCGGGTCTGGGAGAGGACCAGGTAAGGACCAGATTAACATGTCAAAGAGGCCCACGTGGGAACCTGAGTCACCAGGTTTGGGTGAGGCCCAGGTGGCAACCCCACTCACCAGGTCCAAGTGAGGCCAACCTGCAGGCCGAGGTCACCAGATCCAGGTGAGGCCCTAGTGGGGACCGGAGTCACCAGGTAAATGTGAGTCTACAAGTACACCACAGTCACCAGGTCCAGGTGTGGTTCATGTGGGAACGAGAGTCACCAGGTCCAGGTGAGACCCAGGTGGGGACGACAGTCTCCAGGTCCAAATTGAGGCCTGGTTGGGGGACGGACATCAGGACCAGTTGAGGCCAAAGTGCGAGATAAGTTATCATGTCCATGTGAGGCCCAGGTGCGGAACAGAGTAACCATGTCCCATTGCTGCCAGGGGGAAAAGAGTCACAAGGTCCAGACGAGGCCTAAGTGAGGAGGAGATTCACCAGGTCCTGTTGAGGCTCAGCTGAGGACCAGTGTCCCCAGCTCCGGGTGTGTCCCAGAGGGGGACCAGAGTCCCACGGTTCTGGTGATATCCAGGTGGGGACCAGAGTCACCACGTCAGGTGAGGCCCAGAGGGGGACGAGAATCACTAGGTCCAGGTGAGGCCCCGAGTGGAACTGAAACCAGGTCCCATGATGCCCATATGAGGACCTGAGTCACCAGGTCCAGGTGAGGTCCCTGTGGGAACCAGTCACCTGTCAGGTGAGGCCCAGGTGGGACCACAGTCACCAGGGCCAGTTGGGGCCAAGACATATAAGAGAGTATCCAGGTCCCAATGATGCCCAGGTAAGGACCAGAGTCAACAGGTCCAGGAGAGGCCCAAATATGGATCAGAGTCATTGTGTTCCAGGTGAGGTCAGATGGAGACCACAGGAACCAGGTCCAGGAGAGCCCCATATGGGAACCAGACACCAGATCCCGGTGAGGTCCAGGTGGGACCACAGTCACAAGGTCCAGGTGAGGCGCAGGTGGCAACAGGATTACCAAGTCCAGGTGAGGCCCAGGTGGCGACCAGTCACCACATCCAGTGCGGACCAGCTAAGGACCAGATTCACCAGGCGCAAGTGAAGCCCAAGGGGTAACCCGAGTCACCAGGTAAGGGTGAGTCCCAGAGGGGGAAGCAGAGTAACCAGTTTAGTTTGAGGCCCAGAATGGGACCAGAGGTCCCTGGTCAAAGTGAGGCCCAGTGTGGAATAGAGTATCCAGGTCCCAATGATGCCTGGGTGAGGATCAGAGTCACTATGGCCATGGAGTCCCAGATGGGGAACAGAATCACTAGGTCTTGGTGAGGCATAGATAAGACCACAGTCAGCAGTATCAGGTGAGCCCCTTGTGGGAACCAGAGCCACTCTATCCAGCTGACTCCCAGGTCCATGTGAGGCCCCCGTGAGGACCAGATTCATCAGGTCGAATTGAGGCATAGCTGGGGACAAGAGTCACCAGGTCTTTGTGCGGCCTAGATGGGGCAAGATTCAGTAGTTCTGAGTTAGGTCAAAGTGGGGATGAGAGACACCAGGTCCAGGTGATCCAAACTGAGGACCAGAGTCACCAGATCCAGGTGAGGTCCATGTGGGGACCAGGGTCACCAGGTCCAAGAGAGGTCCAGGTGGGGACCAGAGTCACCAGATCCAGGTGAAGTCCAGGTGGGGACCAGAGTCACCAGATCCAGATGAGGCCCAGGTGAGGACCAGAGTTACCAGGTACACGTGAGGCCCCGGTGGAGATCAGAGGCAACAGGTCCATGTGAGTCCCGCCTGGGGACCATGGTCAACAGGTCTACTTGGGACACAGGTGTGGAACACAGTAAGCAGGTCCAGGTGAGTCCCCGGTGGTGACAAGAGTCACCATGTCCAGGTGAGACCCAGGTGGGAACCACTGTCACCATGTCCAGGTGTGGCCCAGGTGAAGACCAGAGTTGATAGGTCCGGCTGGGTCACTGATAGTGAACAGTGTAACCATACCCTGATGCTACCCAGGTGGGTACCAGAGACACCAGGTCCTGGTGAGCCCCAGGTGCGACCAGAGACATGAGGTCCACGTGAGGTCCCGATGGGAACCACAGAGAACAGGTCAGGTGAGGCCATGCTTAGGATCAGAGTCACAGGTTACATGTGAGGCCCAGGTGGAGCCAGAGTCACCTGGTACAGATGAGGCCAAAATCAGGACCAGAATTACCAGGATCAGGTCAGTCCCAGTGGGGAACAGAGTAACCATGTTCCGATGATGCCCAGGTAGACCCAGCGTCACCAGGTCCAGATGAGGCGCAGGTGGGGAGCATATTCACTAGGTCTTGGTGAGGCCCAGTTGAGGACCAGAGTCACCAGGTCTATTTGAGCCCTTGAGGCGTAACAGATTCACCTGGTCTACGTGACATCCAGATGGGGACCAGAGTCACCATGTCAGGGTGAGGCCCCTAGGGGATCCAGAGTCATCATGTCCAGGTGAGGCTCACGTGTGGAACAGAGTATCCAGGTCATAATGGTCCACAGGTGAGGACCAGTGTCACCAGATCTGGGTGAGACCCAGTTAGGATCAGAGTCTCCAGTTCCAGGTGAGGCCAAGAAGGAGTCCACAGCAATCAGGTCCAGGTGGGGAACAAAGTCACCAGGACTGGGTGAGGCCCAGATGGGGCCTGATACACCAGGTCCACGTGAGGCCCAGGTGGTGACCAGAGACCCAGGTTTGGGAGAGAACCAGGTAAGGACCAGATTCACCAGGTCCAAGAGGCCCACGCGGGGACCTGAGTCACCAGGTATGGGTGAGGCCCAGGTGGCAACCCCACTCACCAGGTCCAGGTGAGGCCAAATTTTGGTAGAGTCACTAGATCCAGTTGAGGCCCTAGTGGGGACCGGAGTCACCAGGTAATGTGAGTCTACAAGAACACCACAGTCACCAGGTCCAGGTGTTGTTCATGTGGGAAGGAGAGTCACCAGGTCCAGGTGAGACCCAGGTGGGGACCACAGTCACCAGGTCCAGATTGAGGCCTAGGTCGGGGGACCAGAGTCATCACCACCAGTTGAGGCCAAAGTGTGGAGAAAAGTTACCATGTCCAGGTGAGGCCAAGGTGGGAACAGAATATCCATGTCCCATTGATGCCAGGTGGGAAAAGAGTCACAAGGTCCAGACGAGGCCAAAGTCAGGAGTAGATTCAATAGGTCCTGTTGAGGCCCTGTTTAGGACCGGTGTCCCCAGCTCCGGGTGAGACCCAGAGAGGGACCAGAGTCACCCGGTTCTGGTGATATCCAGGTGGGGCCAGAGTCACCACGTCACGGAGAGGCCCAGAGCGGGACGAGAATCACTAGGTCCAGGTGAGGCCCCGATGTGGAACTGAGAAACCAGGTCCCATGATGCCCATATGAGGACCTGAGTCACCAGGTCCAGGTGAGGGCCCTGTGGGAACCAGTCACCTCGTCCAGGTGAGGCCCATGTGGACCACAGTCACAAGGTCCAGGTAAGGCCCAGGTATATAAGAGAGTATCCAGGTCCCAATGATGCCCAGGGAAGGACCAGAGCAACAGATCCAGGAGAGGCCCAATGTGGATCAGAGTCATTGTTTTTCCAAGTGAGGCCAGATGGAGACCAAGGAACCAGGTCGGAGAACCCCATATGGGAACTAGAGCCACCAGATCCAGGTAAGGTCCAGGTAGGACCACTGTCACAAGGTCCAGGTGAGGCCAAGTTGGCAACAGGATTCACCAAGTCCAGGTGAGGCCCAGGTGGCGACCAGTCACAACATCCAGGTGCGGACCACTAAGGACCAACAGATTCACCAGGCCCAAGTGAAAACCAAGGGTGACCAGAGTCACCATGTAAGGGTGAGTAACCAGAGGGGGAACCAGGGTAACCAGTTTAGTTTGAGGCCCCAATGGGACCAGATGTCCCTGGTCAAAGTGAGGCTCAGGTGTGGAATAGAGTATCCAGCTCCCAATGATGCCTGGGTGAGGATCAGTGTCACTACGGCCATGCAGACCCAGATGGGGAACAGAATGACTAGGTCCTGGTGAGGCATAGGATAAGACCACAGTCACCAGTATCAGGTGAACCCCTTTTGGGAACCAGAGCCACTCTGTCCAGCTGAGTCCCAGGTCCATGTGAGGCCCAGTGAGGACCAGATTCATCAGATCGAATTGGGCATAGTGGGGACAAGAGTCACCAGGTTTGAGTGTGGCCTAGGTGGGGCAAGATTCAGCAGTTCTGAGTTAGTCAAAGTGGGGACGAGAGACCCAGGTCCAGTGAGGCCAAACTGAGGACCAGATTCACCAGATCCAGGTTGAGGTCCATGTTGGAAAGAGAGTCACCAGGTCAGGAGAGGTCCAAGTGGGGACCAGAGTCACCAGATCCAGGTGACTTCCAGGTGGGGACCAGAGTCACCAGATCCATCTGAGGCCCAGCTGAGGACCAGAGTTACGAAATACATGTGAGGCCCCGGT